>NW_019390664.1:0-3664 GCF_000671375.1 Centruroides sculpturatus
GAAAACAAATAATCGTTCGTTTTAAACCGTTGTTAATATTTTAATATCGTGAACGAACCGATATGTAAATGAATGTGCGGACGCCCCCCAACGGTAGATGCGGACAATGTGTTTGTTATATATCGTTTTCGTTATTATTAAAAAGAAAACCCTTTAAAAACAAAAGAACCTGTTATAGCATAAACGGGCAAATGTTTAAAAAAAATCGTGTAAGTTCGGCAGCCCAAAATGTGTAAATGCGAATTTATAAATAATAAATATCGTGAACGAAACGATATGTAAATGAATGTGCGGACGCCCCCCAACGGTTGATGCGGACAATGTGTTTGTTATTTTTCGTTTTCGTTATTATTAAAAAGAAAACCCTTTAAAAACAAAGGAACCAGTTATAGCATAAACGGGCAAATGTTTAAAAAAAAATCGTGTAAGTTCGGCGGCCCGAAATGTGTAAATGCAAATTTAAAATTATTAAATAATGCGACCGCCGCCGTGTAAGTAAAAACAGGGACGCACCCCAACGGGAGATCCGGAAAATATGTGTTTGTTATTTTTCGTTATTATTGAAAAGATAAAAAAACCTTTTATAAGATTGCTAAGCAGACGTGTAAGTACAAATGCGGACGCCCCCTAACGACAGATCCGGAAAGTGTGTGTATATCACGTTTCGTATTTGTAAAAAAATATAAAGAAATAAAAACAAAAAACCGTTTATAAGATTGCTAGGCAAATAATATGTTTAGCGGCTTAGAACGCACAAGTACGAACGTAAAAAGATCGGAAGGTAAGAATACGAAATGCGCCGACGTGCGTCTTCGGGAGTGAAAAAAGCGCGAGCGACGTCGTCGGCGCGGCCCCGTGAAATTCGACGGCCCTAACTTCGACCCGAATAATACTAACTAAACTATAAATTAACTAACCGTAATAACGGTCCGAACGACGGCGTGAGTAATGGCCGTAAACGTGCGGGAGACTAAAAAAAGTGTTTGTCGCATTCGGGAGAAAAACACGTATTTGTCGTCGAAGTCGGGCGCGCCGCCATCTGCCGGCACCCCTCCGACAGAACCCGAATCCGTATAACGTGCAGGACCCCTTACGGTAGATGTGAAAATTGTTTAAATTTTTGACGCATTTATTATACTGAAAGTCTAATTATTTTAATAAACAGAATTCGTCTGCAATATTATTCTGGACGGGGGAAAGAAAACAGTTTACGTTTACTGGCGTAAAAGATACTAATGCGAAAAAAAAAAAAATTACATGTATTATTGTATGTAAAAAAATCACATGTATTAAAAAAAATTACATGTGTACATTAGTTAGGGTGGTACCAGCCCGGTAGTGTTCCTGGATGGCTTGTTTGGCCTGTGGATGCAGTCGTTTCCTGGCTCAGATAGTTAAAGAAGAAGGGTCAGAACCATTCTATGTTGTACTTCCTCCTCCTGTCGCTAGGTACAAAAGAGGACACCAAATGATTTCGATACAAAATCTGGTTGGGGAGAGCTGCCAGAAGATGGTATACGAGGATGAGCCCCGGTGGGTGGTGGGCACCCTCCCTAGCACTTTCGCAATGGTTGCAGAGATGTTGCGAGACCAAGTGCTCCCTGTAAGGATGGAGATCCACCCAGTCAGCGGGTTGGTCAGTGAACATTGTGACACATTTACCTGGCACCAAAAATGAGGCACGTAACCATAAGAAAGAATTAGATATAATTTATTTTTTGAGATTAACATTGAACAATCCACAATTCTTTTTACTAATACATATATTACAAACATAAGGAAAACATTTCCCTGGGAAAAGGATGCTAGGGATACAAATCCAACAAAAATAAGAGCATTTATCAAATTACTGTACCTCATAGGGAGTATACAAAGCTCCACAAAAAACGCAAACAAGATGTAGGACAATTCCAAAGGGAGTTGGTTAGATTCTTGCTACTTATGCATGAGTGAAAAAAGATTCAAATTTCTCTTATGATCCCTACGATTTGATAACATTCATGACAGAGAGGAGAGAAAAAAAATAGATAAATTGGCTGCTATTAGGGAAATACTCAAAATGTTTGTATCTAACTTTAGAAAATACTTCAGACTGAGTGAATACCTTACGGTAGATGAGCAGCTTCTAGCTTTCTGGGGCAAGTGCTCATTTCAGCAGTACATTCCCAAAAAACCAGCAAAATATACGCTGAAAATGTTTGCGATGTCAAAACCACTTACACTTTAAGTTTGGAGCCTGATGGGCCTTACTGTATAAGCACTACTGCTCAGGATATTGTTGAGCGATTGATAATGCCTGTACACGGAACGAACAGAAATATCACTGGGGATAACTGGTTCACTAGTCTTTCTTTAGTAAAAGCCCTTAAGGCTAAAATACTCACGTATGTAGCCACTGTGTGTAAAAAATAGGTGGGAGGTCCCAGTAGAATTTTTACCTAACAGAAATCCAGCAAAAAACTCGTCAATATTCAGATTTGAATCTGATTGCAGAATGGTGTCTTATNCGGGAAAGTAGTTCGGCTGCTCGATGACGTTTGAGGTAATTATAGGGAATTTTTACTGTTTTTTACAGATACTGGTCACAATTTTTTCGTAGTTTTATAGGAATCGTAATTATAGGGACCGTAATTATAGGGGGGTCGACTGTATTAAAATGATTATAATAGTATTTCCAATACGTATGCTAGTATTTCACATATTGGAATTTATTTGGACATGTAGTTACAGTGCACTTAAAAATCACTTTCTCATACTTTGCACACGTATTCAATTCATTTCTGGAAAATGAATATTACATGCACATGAATCAATGTGAATATTGATTTTGTTCAATATCAATATATTCATTTAACATTAACACAGATATGCACAAAAATAACAACACCTTTCTTACTTATTCCAGCAATGTTTATTCTGAATTACAAACGTTTTCGGCCATATTTTTAGACCTTCATCAAGTAAAATGCCGTTCCATTTATCAGACATTCAAAAAACAGAGAAATGTTCTACATGTATTACTGCCTACATTCTAGGTTGGTTGGTTGGTTGATTTTTATTGGCACAAAAGCCATATAGGCTATACTGCGCCATGACACATGGTATAATTTCAAATATATAATAAATAGAAAAACACATATATACAAATAAAAACAAAAACAAACAAACCAACAAAAAAAAAAACCAAATAGACAAAACGTAACAATTTAACCATTAAACAGCCAATGGTAATATAAATAGATAAATAAACAACAAAAAATATATACAATAGTTTAAATAGGTAACAAAATAAATAAGACTGTACAATAAGTAAATAATCAAATTTCTCTATACATATTAATGACTTTCAGAAAGTCCACTATATTGTCCAGATTTGGNTAACAATTTAACCATTAAACAGCCAATGGTAATATAAATAGATAAATAAACAACAAAAAATATATACAATAGTTTAAATAGGTAACAAAATAAATAAGACTGTACAATAAGTAAATAATCAAATTTCTCTATACATATTAATGACTTTCAGAAAGTCCACTATATTGTCCAGATTTGGCCTCTGGCCGAAAATCTCTCTAAAGCTTGCATTTCCGAAATGCTGTCTACGACTCTGATCAAAAGCAACACAGTTGCAAAATATGTGTTTAACACTTACAGTACAGTT
>NW_019390665.1:0-2858 GCF_000671375.1 Centruroides sculpturatus
CAGAAATTTTTCTTATAAACTTCGGCTGCAAGATAAGGTGTATTAGTAAGTTTTTTGATATATATATATATATAATCATCTTCATCTTCATCTTATACTACCATTTCAAATTATGGTGTAGCCTCCCTTACACAATGGTCCTCCATTTGTGCTGATGTTTGCCTATCATTTACTTCTCTCCACCACCATATTGTGCCTGGTTGTTTCCTTATGTCATGGTCCCATTTTAAGTTTGAATCTCTTGATTCCCATGACTACCACATCGTAAATCTCGAGGACCATCTGTTGTCAGTCCTTCTTGCCAGATGTCCTGCCCATTGCCATTTGAGAGATTTAATTCTGTGGATCACATCAGTTACCTGGGTTTTCTGCCTAATCCACTCTATTCTTTTGTGATCTCTCTTGGTTATTCCTAACATGCATCACTCCATTGGACCTTTGGGCAATTTGAAGTTTCACTGTTATTTCTTTCTTTAGTATCCAAGTTTTACGTCCATAAGTCACGACTGGTAGTATGCATTGATTGAATGCTCTTTTCTTTGGGTGGATTGGCATTTTAGACTAGAAGATTTCAGAATTTCATCTGAATGTAGACCAGCAACCAAGTGATTCCGTTCCCCGAACACTGGAGTTCAGTCATGGGTTTGTGCCCAGCCACGAGGAGTTTTCTGGTTTTCTCCACATCCGTAATGCCCAAATAGGAACAAGTTACCCTTAAAAAGACCTCCTGGAAGACATTTCCCCTAGGCAGATCGCCCAAGTGTTGTGTGCCATAATTTAACTAAACAAACAAACAAACAGCATGTATGACAGCAGTGCTAGAATGATTAAAAGTTGAATTATGATCTTTTATAATGTGAAGTAAACACAATTTACATAAATAATTTAATTTAATGTTATATAGAATTACCTTTAATACATTAACCTATATTATAGAATAAAAATTTAGAAATAAGGATAAAATTTATAAAAAAGTTGTTTCTAACCGTTAATCTAACAGAATACGGCTGATATCTCCCGTAAATGTCTTGCTGATCACGAAAATAGCGGAAAATACTTTGAAACTTTTTTTGATCATAATAAGACAGAAGATGAAGCCAAGCCGTAAATATAAATAAAGTAGGCAGAACAAAATGAAAATGATAGAATAACAAATAAACAACGAAATATAATCCTAAAACATAAACAATTCGATGCACAGGACGATACATTGCTGTAGATTTACGTCTCATCTTCATTGTTGACCAAAATTTTGTATATCGATGTTGTTGCTAAGGCATTCGGCAACACGGCAAACATTGTAGTTGCTAAGTAAAATACCAAATTGACTAATACTTAAATTTCAGACAGAAGTTGAAGGTATTTGTAGGTTACTAGACCAGTGAATGATCATTTGAAGAAAAAATCTAGTTCAGAATAATTTTGTATGGCTGCTACTTTTCCCTAATTAATGAGATGTAACTTGTATATACATATATATCTCTTTGAATTTACATTTAGATATTTTTAGATTGTGTCATCTTTCTATAAAACATATACTTCAAGATACATGCACTGTCACTTTAAATAGTATCCAGTTTAATATCTTGATACAGCCTTAGTTCTTTTCTAAATTTTCTCTCTAGATGACAACTGCATTTTTTAAACATATATACAGTATATATAAATCGTTGAGACTGCATACTATAATATCAAAAAAACTTACTAATACACCTTATCTTGCAGCTGAAGTTTATAAGAAAAATTTCTAATGTTTTCGGTCTTGTTAAAAGACCTTTCTCAAGAAAAATAAAGCAAATAAAAAGCAAGTTTACAATGACGTCATAAATTGCAACGGATTATAGGCTAGTTCGAAAATATTCAAAAAACTTGTTTGTTATACTAAGCGTTCGATTTACATTTTGTTATTTTTATTTGCCTTATTTTTCTTGAGAAAGGTCTTTTAACAAGACTGAAAACATTAGAAATTTTTCTAAAAATATAATTTCTAAAAATAAAAGATTATCTTTAGATAAAATAAACGAGTAAATATAAAACACTCTTTCTTAAACCGATTTCGATTGATTTATATCAGCAGACAAATAATTAACAAAGATACTATACTTCAGCCAAAGTAATTTCTTTTATTATTTTCAAATTTCTCAAAGAATTTTCCAAAAGGATCTCCAAATGCATTTCGCCGTNTTTTTTTCTAACTCTTTCCGCCTTGTGGGCAATAAGAGGCCTCTTTTTAGCAAGCCCATTATGGGTTCGATCAGGCTCACAGTGAGACGGCCGGGTGATGAAGAACGGAGCCCGACATACCCAAACAGGACCATCTCCGAAAAATTCCTGGGGATTTTTCGATCCGTCCGTATTTAATTCCGGGTCCCCCATAGCGATAGGCTGCCGTCTTAACCTCTCGGCCATCCGGCTGTCTATCAAGTAGTCGTAATTAGATACTAGTGTTAAAAAATTTTAAAAATAATAGACAGATATTGCATTATATTATTTATAAAATATATTTTGTCATTTAATATGAATAGGTCTACTTTCTGCAAAGTATACTTTGTCGTAATATAAAGAATCCGTCCTTGGAATATCTACATAACAGTTGAGTGATTGTCTTTTATTTTTACCTCTTTTCGTCCTGTGCGTATTAACGTATTAAGAAACCTTTTTTATAGGCCCAAGGAGGAATTGGCCAAATTCACAATAAGACAGCCGAGTGATGAGCGGCGGGACCCAACATATCCGGGACAAACCGTTTATTAACGTATAATGAGTTCGACAACGTTGACAGTACGCTAAACAAACGATAAGACTTGTAACTACGACCTGAAACTGACAAATGCAGCTGCCGCCATTGGCGGTGTTTG
>NW_019390666.1:0-2827 GCF_000671375.1 Centruroides sculpturatus
TTATTACGCCTGAGAACTTAGCAGATGTTTAACTCCCAGGTGTAAAAGTTGACAGTTATCGAATGAAAGTATAGCTACAATGTGAAATGATATAAACACACAAAAAGTCCGAATTCGGATCCTCACATATATATATATATTGTTTGTGCAAAATAAAAAAATAATTTTGGACGATACGATAGCCAGAATTATTTTTTTAAAATGGGAAATTTTTGTTATACATTGACAAAAATTCAACCAGGGGGACACACAACGTTGAGAAATTTCAAAATTGGATAGGTTAATTTCACTGAAAATGCATCGTGGACGACCTCACGGTCATGGCTGGCAAAGTTTGAAAGATCAAGCTCAAAACCAGCAATACCAAAGAAGATTGGAGAATGAGAATGAGACCAGCCTTAAACGCCAAAGTGATTCCGCTTAGTAGCGCGTCTCCAAGACATAGTCTTGTCTCAAATAGGGCATTGCCATTTTACTTGTTTTTACTTTGCATAGTTCCAGTGTTGCTGGTTGCCTTCAGGTTCCTCCCATAATGGCATTGAAAAGAAAATAAAAAAGAGTCTCTCAATCACGAGTCAATATATACCACCTCCTGCTCCCCCAACTGAGTTTATTGCCCCTCCAAGCAGTAACGGGTGATGGAACATTCTAGAAGCTTCTAAACAAAGGCTTTGTAACCAACAATTTAACTTTATATACAGAAATGATGAGCGATTGTCACACTCTTATGTATGGAGTAGTAGCCATTTTGGACATCCACTTCACAGTTGTGCTCATATGACCATGCGTAAATTTTGAAACCTAGTTCTTAACCATTGAAAACAAAGGAGCAAACTCCAAAAGTGTTAGTTCAACTGCACTTTGATTTCAGTTGGTGTTAAACTTTTCAATTGGAACTACTTTAATTATTAGTGCTTGTATCTCAGTTTTCTCCACTGTTTACAAAATCACTCCAGGTGGCTACTTTGGAACTCTCTACAATGACTAAGTTACAGAGTAGCATTATACTATTATATTTAACATTAGAATGAATCAACATAATAATAAACAGTAATAAAAATTTTGTTACATTAATGCCATATGTTGTTAGGCCCCAGACTTCTGAATGTTCTTTGATAATTCAACAACCATTAAAACAATATTAAAATGTAAATTAGAAAATTGTGATAAAATTATGTATAAGTAATTTTATAGTAAAAGTTATATTCAACTTTGCAACTAAAGCTTAATTAAATATTCAAAAATTATTGAAATATTGATTTGTGCATATATAACAGATAATATAGACTTCAACATATACTTAGACTCATTGAATATATAGGATTCAGAGAATTGATAACCTGATGATGGCCTGTTGATCAGGTTGAAAACATTCATTTAAAGCAGTAAAATAGATTCTCAGCAATAATGTGTATATGTTATATAAGATAATATAGAGTAAGCATTATTAAAAGATTTTCTGAATTATTTTTGAGTATTGTATACAAATATTTTGAACTTAGAATAATAAAGTACTAGTACATTAGCTCCTCATTATATCGTGCTTGTTGGGAGACAAAGAAAAATTGTGATATATCACATGACACGATATAAATGAGTACTAAAAATTCCGGGCTTATACTAAATAGATTATATATACTATGGAGTCTATTATCTATTCTTTCATTGGTAAGTGTTTCTGATATAAAATAAGCTTAGTTTTTCAATACTGAATTTTATTCATGGTTATATCATATTAATTGATGTTTACATAAACATTGATATCACAAACACCCATTTAGAATTATTGTTTCTTTAACAATGATATTTAAAAACAAGTACTGTCCATATAAAAAACAAAATATCAGTTGTGATTTTATTATAGAGTACAGAAATTTATATATTTATTATTGTTTTATATTTATACATTTATTATAATACTTATTATACAGTTCATAAAAATTTCAAAACTTCAAAACTTAAAATTAAAGAGTAAAAATTCTCTAAAAAGCAAAATAAAGTTACTACTGTATAAAAATTTTAGAATTTTCTGTTCAGAAATAAAGAAACCTTTTCCTTACACATTGCACAGTGAATTTGAAATTTCACACCTTTAGGTGAATTGAAGATATTGTGTCAATTCACAGAAACTTGTAAATGAAGAGACTACTTAAAACCAATAAATAAACAACTTTTAATATTAAAAGGAAACGTAAATGATAATTGGTCTGGCCATCTGTTTTGCTTATTTACATCTTGACTTATTTATTGTTTCATTTGCAGTGATAGTTTCAAGGACAATGTTAGGAATAAAATACCTTATTTCATTGCAAAAAGAAACTCAATGACAATTGGTAATTTAAAATTTATTGACTCAAGTGCTTTTAAAATTTGTGGGACCAAAAAAGTGTAATATATCTGAATTTGCAATATAATAAAGGACTACTGTATTTATTATTTAAATAATTCTTATTATAACAAATATAATTAAAATGAAAAACATTTTAATTAATAATAAGTAATTTCAATTTCAGGAAATAACAGAAATAAATTGTATGCAAACAAAATTAAAATCTAAATTATATTAATTAATTTAAAATAGATTCAAACATGGACTCCAGAAGAAGGTGAACATAGACTACAAGAAGTAAGCGTGCAAGCAAATACTACACAAGCACTAGTTTCTATTTTCCGTCCATTTTCTCGGAATTCTGTACGTGTTAGAGCTTTCAATGAAATGTATAATGGCCCTGCCTCAGATGTTATTGAATTTAATACTCCTGAAGGAAGTAAGTTAAATGTTAGATGCATTTTAAAAACTTCAAGTAATTTTTAATAGAATAATATA
>NW_019390667.1:0-2801 GCF_000671375.1 Centruroides sculpturatus
CCCCACTGAAGGGAGATGGTTAGGATTAAGGCTTACGGTAAAGAACTCTGCTTCTATTTATACTATTTTAGATGCGGGTTTTTGCGTTTTTGATTGCATTTTAATAGGGTACGTCAACAGAATGTACACTATGAAGAAATTTTTCGAAAAATTCCCCCCACGGGGGAAGTGTTATAAATTTATAATAGATACATTTTGAGCCACAACAACGCGTGGCAGGGTCTGCTAGTTCTCAATAAATTGATTAGCGTCAGACAAGCATTTTTCGAATCCAGTTTGTCGATATTCTTTAATTCAGTCACAAAATGTACACAAATGTTCAAGAGCATTGCTTAAACGGACTTGTAAAGATTGCCATAATTTGCTTATGATGTTAACACGCGATATCTCATACCATACATGTAATGATATGATAAATTCAAAACTGAGCATTTCGTTTAAAACCGAATCATAATCACTTTGTCTGATTGTTCCGTCTGATTTTTTAAGCTTTCAATGCATTCAACATCAAATTGCAATAATACTGCCTCGATTCTGCTTTCTCGCCTTGTGTCTGATAAAGGTTTCAAAGTAAGCTTTAAATTGCCTTTGATTAATTCCTAGCGTTTGCTGGAACTTGAAAATAGCAAATAAATTTTCTGAATAAAACCAAAAAATGTTTTTGCTGCCACAGAAGAATTAGCTGCGTCTACCAACAGCAGATTCTAGCTAAGACAACCGCAAAGTGTAAAAAATGCCCTGGGATTAATATTTAATATTTGAGTTTTAACTCCACTATTTACGGGATACTTTACTGCGATACTTTGATTGGCTTTCTAGCCGTTGAGAATCGTGAAAGTAACGTAAACAAACACAATGGGAAATCCCCAGCTCTGGCTGGCAAAAATTCCCCGCGATAGCAACCCAACGCCAGCAAATGTTGCTAGACAAATAAAAACAAATTTGGTATGTCAATATATTTATCGTTTTATGACGAGTAAAATTTTTTCGTTGAGTTTACGACTTTTATGTAATGCATAAATCTTCGAAGCGCGAGGCCCCTCGGACAGCGAAGCCGACGCTCACGCCTTACGCCGCCTCTGGGTGTCAGACGCGCAAAGAAAACTTAGAAAACTCCCTGTAATGAGGCATGAACCCGTGATCAACTATCAGTGTTCAATGATTTTCTTGTCCACTCGTATACTGGTGGACAAGAAAATGGCCAGAAAAAAAGTCGAAAGGTGGAGCACGTTGTACTTTTTGTTTATCACGAGAATGCAGTCATTTTTGTCTAACTTTTTTGTAAAAGTAAAATTTGAGTTATTAAGCAATAAAATTTTGTTCTTCGAAGCTGTCCATAAATTCCCTCCGCATTTTTCTTGAAATTTTTACTCCTTCTCTCTCCTTGTCAGTTTGTCCAAGTTTCCATAAACCCCTCCCTTTTTCGGACGTCCAACTAAACTCAACCCCTTCTTAAAAGCTTTATCACTTTATGGATGATAGGACTTTATTTCTGCATTAACTCCCTCTTCCCTTTCAGTGTGGACGTCATTTATGGACAGCCTCTTAGACAGGGATGGCCAACAGTTTTTGCCTCCGGGCCGAATTGGAAAGAAAACTTTTTCCACGGGCCGAACCAGAAGTGGTGCGAGATGTCATTGTGGTGTCACCTCATAGAGACTGAATTGTAGATAGAGATTACAGATACATTTTTCACATTATCGTGCTTTATCAACACTCTACGCTGTACTTACGAGATTTGTAATGGAGGGTTAACTTTAAACGCACAGTGAGTTGTTGACCTTTTTTTTATTTAGGCGTCAGAATTTTTCATCGAACTATTCGGACTTCAGTAGCCGATATTGAAAGATTGATCTCGAGCCACATAAATTAATTAGACGGTCCGGATCTGGCCCGCAGGCCGTATGTTGGCCATGCCTGCTCTTAGATGACTACAAAATAATGTTGAAAACTATCGTATTATGAAATTATTTACAACTGAAAAATACTTGAAATCCCATAAAAAAAAATGTTTGAACCAGGTTGAATAGTAATGCTCGGCGAAAACATCTAAATAAACAAAACTTTGAAAGTTATGGCATAAGAATACAGGAAGCAGATTCGACAGTAAGACTCGTCATGTAAAACAAGTACGCATTACACAGACTATAACTAAAGAAAGTTTTTGATGAAGCAATGCCACCGTGATAATAAATCGGGAAAACAAGCATCGTCACAAAAAGGCTTAGAACTGTACTTATTGCCTTAAAGTCGTCGCACCTTAAATAATTTGGCCGAACATTAGTGCTTAGAGCAACTTCGAACAATTCAATAAAGGAACTTTAAGGCACAAAGTAAAGCTCGAAGCTTTTTTCTGTGACGATGCTTGTTTTCCCGATTTTTTATCGTGGTGACTTTACTTCATCAAAAACTTCCTGTAGTTGTAGTACAGTAGATTCCCCTATAAGATGGTAGATACGTTCCGTTCTTTATGAATCAATTTTGTAGGAATCACAGTTTACTGACTACGGCTGTTTGAAAGGTTTTCTTCCATAAAATTAATCGATTCTAGACTAATTCGACTCAACATTTCCAAAATACGTATATATTTTTTTGGAAATAATCCGTATAACTACGTTATAAACAAAAAATTGTAGGATTACTTACTGAGTGTGCACCGTTCGACTACTCCCGTTGCTAAAGCTTGTTTTCGTCGCGGAACAGTGCATCAAACGGCGGCCGCGATTTCTGATATTATTTTTCTGCGAAAACTTCGTTGACCTTTGGAGACATCATTAATATAAATAATTTTTATGGCCGTT
>NW_019390667.1:3141-4450 GCF_000671375.1 Centruroides sculpturatus
TGGGCAAAAAGTAACGATAGTGAAGATTAAGATAATTACATTATAGCCAATCTTACCCGTTTTCACAAAATGCAAGAATTAGGTCTCCCATTTCCAGACGTTTCCAGAGAATTTTTACATGAGCATAAAAATATGTTCGATTTTCCGCAAAAGCGCAAAAAACCGCCTGTAAATCTTGCATGCCGCTTTATATTAACACTTCCTGGTCCCGATTCTATTTCTGAACGTCTGTTGTTCACATCCAGTCAAACGAACTATTTTCAACGTTTTTTGGAACGTTTACGATCGTTCTATAATCGAACCAATATTCGAATTTTATGTTCGAATTTAATTCGAACATAAAATTCTATAAAGTTCTATAATCGAACCAATATTCGAATTTTATGTTCGAATTTAATTCGAACATTGTTCGAATTTGTTCGAACAAATTCGAACAAAACATTCGAAATAGAAAGCCACTTTCAAGCCCATATCTTCCGCACCCTTATAGCTATCGAGACGCAACCCCCTGGTGCACGAATGGAGACTTGGGGCTACCACCACATACAAACACCATTCACGTGCGATGTGTAGTTTTGGCGGAAAAGTGAAATATAGGGACATACATGTATGTCCATTTTTATATACAGTGGTGCCTCGTATAACGTACTTAATCCGTTCCAGGTGCACGTCCGTTAAGTGAAAAGTTTGTTATACGAAACGCATTTTCGCATAGAAATACATGTTAAAACATATAATTCGTTCCGCAGCATAAAATAACCATACTGTACCATAACAAAAAAATGAAAATGGAGCAGTCACCAATTATGCCGGGTAGTCAGATGTTGTGAGGAGGAGGTGGAAGAACACTTTCTTTACACATTCATACAGATACAGACTTTTTACACATTGCAGCGGGTATTTTTTTTATTGTTTTTTAATCGGATTCAGATTCAGGAGAGGCTACAGGAGCTTGGAGGGTCAACTCCTCTTGTTCCATCCTTTGTTTTTTCCCTGCTGGCTTCTTGAAAAACATGTCCAAGATGGTCTGTTTCTCTCTCTTCTTCAACACCTNCTCTTGTTCCATCCTTTGTTTTTTCCCTGCTGGCTTCTTGAAAAACATGTCCAAGATGGTCTGTTTCTCTCTCTTCTTTAACACCTGTCGGAAATGACGGGCAAGGGTGTCATTGTAAAGATCATTGATACTGTTGGCCTCAGCTCTGGATAATGAGTGTTGGTAAACTCTTAAACCTCTCCCCATTCGACAAGGAAATTTTTGTCAACTTTCACTCTTTCTGATGATTTCTTGCATTGTTTCAATTGAAATCAC
>NW_019390668.1:0-2909 GCF_000671375.1 Centruroides sculpturatus
AAAAATATATACTTTCTTACTATGTTTATTTATATGTAATAATAAAAATACATACATACATACACAGTCTTGCATTTTTATTAGTCATGTTTTTTTCGTTTGAAAGGGTTAAAGAATCTGTCTAATGTCGATTGTTTTTTTCTCTTCTTCAGGATTTTTCAGGAAGTAATTAATAGCATTGTAATTGTAAAAATTCCTAAGTCTCAACCTGGTTTGGATGCCATTCTAAGACCGTTGTTCTGACATCTTCCCACTTCTTCAAAAGATCTTTAATAGCAGATATTGGCATTGATCCTCTTTTTCAGAAGAAAGCATATCTCGCCGAGTTTCTTGGCATTATTCTGTCGTCAGATCCATTTCAGGTTCCATTATGAACTCTTCGATGTTCTTTATTTCTCAGATGTGATTTTTGTTACTCCTTTAGCTGCTTGAGTCTTCTTGATTATACAGTATGTTTCTTAAATAAGATTGAACTGCAGCCTTCTGTAGACCTGTTCATGCCATACTGCTCAGTAACATTAGTCATCTTCTATCCACTTTTGCTATTATACTCTCACCTTTCGAAAAAGAAAAACAGTTGCAAAAGTTAACAAGTGCCTACCCAACAGTCTCACGAATACATAAAAGAATTGTTTTGTCAGAAAAATAAAAGACTGGAATTTCAAGGAAGAGTTTCAAAGTTTGGAGGAATACTATCTGATCAGTATATATTGGGTTGAGCGTCAATGTTGACGTCTCCCACGCTCCAAAAAGTTTCAAATTGTTGTCTGAAGACAAGGAAGACCAATCAGTATTCGTTATTTTACATCACTTCTTTTTGTGTTTGCTCTGTGGGGTGTTCGTTATCCGATCATGTGTTCGTTGTCCGAACATAAAAATCTTTCGTGAAAGTGTTCGTTATCCGATTTGTTCGTTAACCGATCACCTACTGTATACACAAATGTATTTCATAACAAAATTTTAATAATTACAAATAATTATTTTAAAATTTATTATATATGCAGTACTTATATAGTTTTTCAATGATATATAAATATTTTACTGTTTTGTAGAGAGCACAATATCATTTGAGAGCAGTAGCTCTAGATAAAGGAATACCACAGCATAGGGCAACTGTAGAAGTCATTATTGATGTAGTAGATCGAGCAAATAATCCACCAATCTGGGATCAACCAGNTACTGTTTTGTAGAGAGCACAATATCATTTGAGAGCAGTAGCTCTAGATAAAGGAATACCACAGCATAGGGCAACTGTAGAAGTCATTATTGATGTAGTAGATCGAGCAAATAATCCACCAATCTGGGATCAACCAGTTTATGGACCAATTTTTATCAAAGAACATTTAGAAGTTGGCCAAAGAGTTATATCTATTAAAGCTAGGTAAAAGAATTTTATTGCATATACTTCAGTATTCACATAAAAATTTTAAAAAAGATCTTTTATATATTTGATGGTAATTACTATTTTAATGTTTATCATGATACACTTTTTTGTTTAAAAAGACAAATGTTAAATTTAGCAGAATTGGCTTTTTACAACCATACCAGTAATCATAACTGATCATTATTAATAAAATTATTTCAGAATGATGCATGTGAACATTTGGTAACAAATAAAATACATGCTTTTTAAATTACTTATTCCTATCTAGCTATACAATTCTACATTTTAACTTGATAGATGATCAAATTTTTATCATTAATAAATATAATGTAATTCAGTTTCTTCTCAAAAATCATAGGTGTTCTGTAAATGAAAAGTATACTTCCATTTAGTGTAATTTTAACTTTTGTAAAATTAAATTTGATAAAATTAAAATTGAAAACTTTATAATTACAAATTTCATTTGATTTTAAAAATTTATATTCATCAAATAATAAATTTAAAGATAATTTTCCAAAATAATTCATTTTTATTTAGTAGTGTTACCAATTTTAAAAACTGAAATAGGACGTAAATAAAGATTACAAAATATGCATTTTATTGTATTGAAAATTTATTGTTATTTATGTAATTTAATCACATTACAATATATGTATGTATATAATATCTTTTGTATGAATATGATCTAAGTTGCACTGTCTACACATTTTGTTAGCTCGTAGTGCAGACATATAAATAGTAACTACATAGTAAATAAAAAAAAATATTAAAACTAACATATACATTTATTTACACTTATGCTTATATAACCATATTCAAATCATTGTATAGATTACATGTGCATTTTCTATAATTTCCAAAATTGACGTTTAGGCATAAATGTAGGACATAGGATATAGGTGTGATTATAGAACTGCTCTACCAAAAGTAAAACATATGGCAACTCTGTTTAATATTGATTGTTTTATTGAGTTAGTGAATTGAAATGGATAAAGATTTTGAATGAAATGATATTTAGTCAACTTTCTGTTTACTTAACATTAGCTGTTTTATAGAATTGCAGAGGATTAAACTGGATGACTAAAATAGAATAATAATAGCCTTTAATCCAATAATTAATTATAATTAAATAACAAACGTTTTTAGTCACATATACTGATCATACTTCTAAGTAGATTGATTTGATTGATACAAAAAGTTGAGTTTCAGCTTTATAATGGGATAAACTAATTATTTGGCTGTTTTCATATTACTGTTTCATATTATTATAAAACTTTACATTATTAGATATAATGTGGTACAGAATGCTATGAAAATTTGACACAATGAGGAGTTACATCTGACAATACATTTCATTAAAAAACAGACTCTGTTTTTTAGTGAAATGTAAGGTAGAAAAAACCCAGTTATCTGAAATATACAGATTTCCTTCAATTTCCATCTTGATAATTTATTAAGTAAATTAAGAAAAATATATATATATATGTTTCTTTCTTCAGTTCATTGTATAAAAATATTGTTTTAG
>NW_019390669.1:0-2530 GCF_000671375.1 Centruroides sculpturatus
TAAAAATCTTACTTTTTGATGAAGTAATTAAATTTAAAGATAGTGGAATTGTGATGATTTGGATGTACTATTTTATGTTTCGATATTTCTCTCTGTATTTCTGTTGGCTAGGAGGAACACAGTTATTTAATAATGTTAAAATTTTCTGCTAAAGATTCATAATTTAGGATAGTAATTGATGTAGTAGATATTAATGTGCAAGAATCTAAGAATTAGATGAAAAAATTGAATGCATTTGGCAAAAATCTAGCTATGAACATAATTTTGATCGGGTCAGAAAATTAAACAAATTTTATTACATTTCGAAGATTTTGAGACTTTAAAAATAGATATGATATATGAAATAATTTTCATAAGAAATTACATATGTAAAGAATACATTAATCATTGCAGTAAGATGCATAAACTCCTGATAATTATTTTTTCATTTTTTTTTGTAAATTATAAACTAATATATTTATTAAAGATAATTGAGCTTATTTTTGTATTTTCCTAAAATTTTAAAAATTTCTTGTCATTATAATTTATTAAAATAAAATGATTGGTGTCTTCGATTAAATTCATTATGATTTTTTGTATTATCTGTCAGGTATTCAAATATACTTTTCCTATTTCGTTTCTATTCTCATATTTTCCAATATGTAAGATTTAAATATGAACTAAATTGTTAGACCAAAATCAACAAAATACTTTATTATTAATATTAGATGTTTTGTACTTTTATGCTTTAATATTTAATTTGTTTTTCTGTAAGGATGTTAGTGGAGTAAGCATGAAATGAACGTCTATTTAGTGTTTAGATGGTAGTTATACAGTGATGGTCATAGCTTCTTTTAACATTTTAATAAGTTTTATTTCTTTTTAGAATATAAAAAGTTTATTTACCAACCTTTCATATTTTACAGTTTTAATAGTATTTTAATAGTAAATAATAAGTATTAATAATAGTAATTTATTAAAATAAGTTTTGTTTATAATTTAAGTTTGAATTTATTTTTAACTTCATTGTAAAGAACGTCATTTCATAAGGATTTTTATAACATTGTGAGAGCGATTTGACCAAATCGAGCTGAATAATAGAGCAATTTGAAGTGTGTATAGTAGACCTACTAAATTAATAGAACTTTTGATTCGATAGATTTTCGAACATTTATTTGAACCTCTTCCAATCTAGATAATAAAATGAAAATTGGTCAATGAAATAAAGACGATTACTAGATTTTTTGACATAGGTGAGGATGTACGTCTTGAAGTGGAAAGTAAAAAATTTGGAGTTTGAAAAGTTCTGGAAAGTTGTAGAATGTTTTAGATAGTTTCCAAAAACACTCAAAATAATATAATTTCAAAAGCTTTAATACTTTCAATAATTCTCTTACTGATATGTTTAATGTTGAAGCTCAAGAAATGTCTGATAATACGTTTCTCTTTCAATGAACTTTTCTAATTCATTATAACTTCTTAATAAATATACTTATAATGAAATCAATTGATGTTAATTCAATTTCTCTCCTATAATCTAAAAAACTTTTATTATTTTTAACATTGAATTCACCTTTACCTTCTTTCCAGGCGCACGTCTTCGCCTATGTCAAAAACATCTATTAATTGTTTTTACTTTATTAACCAGTTTCCATTTTCAATTTTTATTAGGTTAAAGGGTTCAAATAACTGTTTGAAAAAATTCTTCGTAGACATAATGTTAAATTACTTTTTACTTTTACTCGATTTCCACCGAGCCATAAATTTGTATTTTAGTATTACATGATTATTTGCTATTTATATTATTTAAATTTGTATATTAATTTGTTCATCGAAATGTATAGCCTATATGTGTGTGTGTGTGTGTGTGTTAACTGGAAATTATAAATCTATATTCATATTTGTTATTTAAAAAAGATTTGACAATTAAATCCAATAAGTTATATAACTTTATTAGATACTATAAATACCCGTTCCATCATATTAATACGCAAGTGTTAAACTTATTGTAAATAGACTTTTGATAAAAATATGATCATTAAATGTACAAAGATGGTATTTACTGAGTTATTTGCAATGTTAAAAAATTATTACTTAGAGCAAGGGTGTCCAACCCGCGGCCCAAAGCAAGTTCCAATGCGGTCCAATAAACGTGTAAACAAAACCGACAAATTGTTTTATTTTTTGTTTATTTATTTATTTCAACGACATAAACTCAAAAAAGAAGTTTCACAAAGCCGTAAACTTTTATACATATTTTATTTTTGAGTGAAAAGGAAATACTTTCAAATACTTGACGAAGGAATACTAAATAAAGCTGAAGTTGTGACTCAAAGGATTATAGACCCAAATTTGAGAAAAGGAGAGAAAGGCCAAAAGATAAAAAGTAGTGAGAAAGGTTAAATAGACCTTCTGTTATGCAAATATTGACCCTTAATTTATTTTCCAACCTTTCTCACTACTTTTTATCTTTTGTTCTTTTTCTCCTTTTCTCAAATTTAGATCTATAATCCTTTGAGTTCCAACTCCAGCATTATTTAGTATTCTTTCC
>NW_019390669.1:2658-3127 GCF_000671375.1 Centruroides sculpturatus
TTTTTTTTAATGTACTACTTAGCTTTAATTTGAGTGTGTTTTTCGTGTTAGAACGAATTATTTGGTTTTACATGTAATCGTATGGGGAAAAATGATTCACCTTACGACATTTTCATGATACGACCTCAGTTTCTGAACGGATTAATTTCGTATCCTGAGGTACCACTGTATAGTAAAATAATTTCAATTTTTATTCAAATTAATGCAAAGTAGCATTTAACACCACTGTAGTTATCGAACTTCACATTAATCCCATTTCATAATTTTAATATGTTCCATAATAATACATTTAGTGTTTGCATTTTCTTTGTTTTTATAGGCTTCTGTTTATTATGTTATCGGTTTAACTACTTGATTTTTATTTACTTACTTTAAAAAAAAAACAAAAAATGTTAAATTTTATTACTTCAGGGAAGATTAGAAATGTTTTTGAAGCTCGTGAAATATCTTAAACTTATATTTCATTTTA
>NW_019390670.1:0-2836 GCF_000671375.1 Centruroides sculpturatus
TATGAAGCGAAAATAATGCGTGATTTCGCATCATATTATTCAAGAGGGTTGCAAGGAATAGAACTAACAAGATTTGAAGAAATTAGGGTAAATTTTATTGTATTTCTGTTCTTCCTAAATATTCAGGTTTATAATTATAAATTATTTAAATTGCATGGAAAAGTTAATGTTCTTCAGAGTTACAGTGATGGAAATGATTCTTAAATCCTTACATTGTCACGACGTCTTGAAGAGTGATTATAGGTTCATTGATCCCTATAAAATGAAAGGTTTACGCTTTCAAAATTATCTAATTGAAGTACTAGAAACTACTCGTAGATTTTTAGAAATTGTTGAAGTTTACTATCCAACTCGGGAACAAATCGATAATTATGTTTTTATGGTATGTGTGATATTGTATTTTAACATACTTATACAGTAGACCCACCTATAACACTGTTGATAATTCCGTGTTATATGATTTCCATAAAGTACGAGTCACTTATATTTTACAAATACCAGAGCCGTTCACAACCAGGCACACGTACTTGTAAAATCTAATGACTCGTACAAAATGGAATTCATATAACACGGAATTATCAACAGTGTTATGGGGGTCTACTGTATATTTTATAATATTAATCCTTGCATGAAAATAAATATGCTATGTATATTCGTTAAAAAATTTCATTTAATAATTATCTATTATAGGGCATTCTTCCGTAAATGTATGCATGAAGATTACGGAATATTTGGGGAAATTTTTAACTATTTTGATTAAATAAATTTTATTTGAAACGAACAAATGCTGCGAAATTTGCAATTCCTATGACTTGAAAAATATTCTAAAATAAATTCCAAAGTATATTTTAATGAAATAAAGTTTAATGACTTTTTTTATGTGAAATATGGCTTTGTAACAGTAATATTTTAACATATGTATAATGTGTTTGCAGATTTATGGGACTATGTATCAATACGTATGTATGATCCATGTCTTTTTAAATAAACCTCGATTTAACGCAGATATTAATGATTATTAGATGTTATATGATGAGATATTAATATTAATTTATTAATGAATATGCCGGAAATTTAATCTGAACCATTATTTTCTTATCTACGACAGATTTAATTCTGGGCCAGAACGTGATTGAAAAATTACTGAAGAGTTTGTCAAACAGATTCGATTCCGGTTTCTCAGAACGATAGGCTACCGTTTTCACCATCCATCGATCTTCGATGGTAAATTAAAAAGGGTCCTTCCACTGCCCTCAGAGCGAAAACATGACTACAGACCGAAAATTATAAAATATATGTATATATATTTTAATATCAAGAATCTATAATCAATTTCTGATTTTTATGGTCATACATTTTTGTGCTCCAATAAAATTATCGATTATACAAATAAATATGTATGTACTGTATTTGTATATTGTGAGGATTCAGACCAGTTCCGAAATCGTGTTAATTATGAAATTTTCTATGTTTAAAATATAACAAAAGGTTACGTGAGAGAGAGAAAAAATGAACTTATTAATACAACTAATCGCGCATGTAAACAACGGGCCCAGGGATGACTATTTCACGTGTTAAATGTCAAATCGAGAGATGGAACGCTCATATATAATCGATGTAGGTTAGGAAAGAAGAAAAGGGGAAGTATTGACGGTCAAAGAGATATCGCACAAGATCGTTAAAATTCTAAAATGTCAAAAGGACGGAAATAACGGGCTAAATTACGAGCGCAAGTATCTAAGTTTCATCAACATCTCCCGGTTAGAGTCGACGGTTGGTGTCGGATAGACCGTCCTAAACGGACCTTCTTTGCGATCGTAACCTCTCTCGGGTTACAGGAAAGAGACCAATCGGCAAGCACGACAAAAGAACTAAGATCAATCATAATGTGGAAATTGAGGAGAAAGACTATAAAATTCCCGATTTTCAAGCGCAGTTCTACGCCAGTCTTAATGCGCGACTAATCTGTGTTTTTTCTGTTACAGATTATCCTGTCCCTTAAGGACTTCGACGATCGCGCAACTTAATAGCCACTCTACTATAACTATATTTGCCCCAAGGCCATCGATGAACAACTTTGCATAACTTTCAGCAACGAATTCACTAGCTCCGACCCTTCTAAAAAGGGCCAGACTCTCTATCAACTACGGACTTCGACGCGTGACTTTACACGACGAACTTNAGACACTCGACGTTCGTTAGAGGAGACACAGCGACGAAGTCGAATATTATATAGGTAAATGTCTCTTCAATCCGAACAAAATTTCGGTAGACTTTCTCACAGCTCTACAGGTTAAAATTCTCCTTTATTGTTTTTCACAGATGCATTTCGGGCAATTTTAATTTTCCTGCCCCTCTTCAGTGCTTAAGATTTCCCACATGTTTCTTCATCTCTTTTACAGTACTTGTACTATCAATTTACAATGTTTTTAAATTTATAATTCCCAATTTTCTCTTAAGGGCGTTTTACATCGAAATCCATACCATTATGCTACACAAATGTTTTTCTTTAAAAGTGTCACAACAATAACTGAGTAGTATACGTTGTATAAACTGTAAAAAGGTTCAACATACAATAAAATTTTCTTTTACACGACAATGTATAATCTTAGAAATATGATATTTCTATATAAATTTGAAAACATTGTAAATTGATAGTACAAGTACTGTAAAAAAGATGAAGAAACATGTGGGAAATCTTAAGCACTGAAGATGGGCAGGAAAATTAAACTTTCCCGAAATGCATCTGTGAAAAACAATAAAGGAGAATTTTAACCTGTAGAGCTGTGAGAAAGTCTACCGAAATTTTGTTCGGATTGAAGAGACATTTACCTAT
>NW_019390671.1:0-2822 GCF_000671375.1 Centruroides sculpturatus
GTTTGTGGGGGTTAAAGAATCTGTCCAATGTCGAATGCTTTTCTCTTTTCTTCGGGATTTTTCGGAAGTAATTGATAGTATTGTAATTGTAGAGATCCCAAAGACTATTAACCTCAACCTGGTTTGGATGCCATTCTAAGACCGTTGTTCTGACATTCTCCCACTTCTTCAAAAGATTTTTAGTAGCAGATGTCGTCATTGGTTCTCTTTCTCCTTCCTCTTTTTCAAAAGAAAAAAACATCTCGCTGAGTTTCTTGGTATTCTTCATTTGAGAGTTGTTTCGAATTGTTACCTGAAGACAAAGGAAAATCAATCGGTATTCGTTATTTTCCGTCGCTTCTTTTTATGTTTGTTCAGTAAAGTGTTCGTTATCCAAACATGTGTTCGTTGTCCGATCATAAAAATCTTTCGCGAAAGTGTTCGTTATCCGAACTGTTTGTTAACCGATCACCCACTGTACATTCTATTAATTTTGATTAATAAGAGAAAATACAAACTCTATTATCCTCCTTTACTTTCATTTCAATTGTTTGACATCTATAACTTATATATATATATATATATATATAATGTTTGTTCGCTATACACTCCTAGGCTGTTCGACCAATTGCTTCGAAACCAGGCAGTTATGTAAAAACATACTTCTAATTTAGATAATGTCGTACATATCACCCAAAATATTGATTTCATTTCTATACATCAGTTAATTTCTGCCTACACACGATTTTCTGGCTTTACACGTAGCGCCATTTATTGGCAAAAATTTTTTTAAATAATAAACTAAATACAATTTCTACAAAAAATGATATAACTGAAAAACAAATATACATTCACTTAATTACTGCGACAATGATATAACATGACATACTTTTTAAATAGTTTTGTAGGCATTCTGATAATGTTCTTATAATGGGTTTTACCACATACAGTTTTGAAATTTTCAATTAATGACGCCGAGAAGAGAAAATACAAACTCTATTATCCTCCTTTACTTTCATTTCAATTGTTTGACATCTATAACTTATACAACAATTATGTAACAAGCTAGTTTATCTTTAAATTAATAATTATATTAAAAAATACAAATTATAAAACAAAATTCCTAATCATGACTATTTAATAAAATATTACGAAAAAAAGAATAGAAAAAAAAACAAATAAAATTAAGAATAACTAAAAAAATAAAAAAAATAAATAAAAAACTGATAATTAGATGACTTTTTCTTCTTATTTCAGATATGAACTTTTGTGTTTGTTCTTATCTAATGCTCTTTCAATGTAATAATATTTGATTAAAAGAAATAAATTATGAATTTTTAATTACATTGTTTTATAATTCGAAAACGTTCTAACCTTTCATAATTTTTCTCATTGAGTAATTTGATTTTTCTTTCTTTCGTTTTCGATGAAAAGACATGTTGAAAGAACTGTACATTAAGTTATAAGTCACGTAATTTCTACTTTTTCAGAGTTAAAAGTAGTTATCCTAACTGTATCAGAAGAAAAATTGTTATCTTAAGCTAATTTTTAAATTGTTTTAAAACATTTTTTTCTTATGCTTTTTAAATAAAAATTTAAGTTTTCGCAATTTATCGTAAGCAGAGTGAATAAACAAACACTACTGTAATTTTAATTAATTTTCATTTAAATATAATTTTAAAACTAAAATGTACTGTATATTATTCAATACTAGTAATTAAATTTCAGATCTAATATTAGGATGTTATTGTCTATTATCTATAGATTATGTTAAAGAAGTGAGTTGAAAAGTTAGAATTTGATTTCTTCCCCGATTCTACATATAAATCATGTGGTATATCAGAGATCAACGACAATTGTTGTTAGAGATTCGACATGCTTCTTGTCTTATCTCACGTGATGTATTGGGATAACGTGATCCGTATACCCTTCCACACAAAATGATAGACATATTTCTTTAGCAATAACAGACTAACTGATTTCACTTTCTTTTTAGTAAATATTATGGAAAGTAAACCATTATATTGTAATTAAATTAGTAGATAGAAAAGGGGACTTTTAAGATCTATCGTAAATATCAAATTAAAGTTAATTTCTTCAGTCGAATTCTAATATATCGTAACTCCAAGATGGACGGCTACAGTCTTTTAAATTTGAAATAAATGATATTGTTTTTGTTAAATCTGAAAAATTTATTTTTATTCTTAACATATGTTGGGATTATTGAAGTTTATTAAGCACGCATTTGTAAGTAAAAAAAGAATACATGCATGTCAACAAAAAGCATTAATAGAAAATTATCGCATTGGCCATCTAATCCAAACAGCACGGTGTAATGACCACAGTGTCATCACACCTGTGAGAAACATATTTATGAACACGTCGCGGTTTGAGCGTGATTCTGTGACACATCCAAAAGGACAAATGACTTATGTAAGACTATTTTCAGATTCAGTTTTAAAATTGTGTAAACACCATTTATTTACACTAAATAACTATGGTCATCTATCAGGGAGTTACAAAACAAACAAAACATTTATTTTACTCTTATCAGGAAGGTTTCTCGGAACAGGTCGCAATATACACCTTCCACTACACTTGTACCACTCTCACTGACTAGTGTACTGTATCTCGAACTTCTGGTATGTATTTTCGGAATCAGTGATTGGTAATCTTACTCAAATGACCATCCATCCCGGGATTACGCTATACATTAGTCTAATTTTTATCATATGATTTTATCTAAATTTATTCGATTATGTTAATATGATAAAAATGATTTTAATTAAAGAATTTGTAGATGATACACTATGAGTATCAGCAGTAAAACTTAAAATTTCATA
>NW_019390672.1:0-2875 GCF_000671375.1 Centruroides sculpturatus
GCTCGTCTCCTTTATAATAAATGAATTTATCTATTTCTAAGAAAAAATTGAAACTGTGTAGAAGTAATTTTTTAAAATATCTTTTTTCGTGATAAAGTTTTAATACTTATTACTATAATCTAGACATGTTAAACATACATCCTTAAATATACTTGTATATTTAAGGATTGGGCCACAAGTACATATAATATACTTGTGGCCCAATATTCCATGACTTCTTCCAATGTGATCCAGAGAAACAAAAAGGTTGGACACCCGTTTTAAGTAATAATTAATTTACAAATAATATACTTTCATTATAGAATAATTTCTCAAAGTTTTTAAAATTATTATTATAATTCTAGTTTTAAGATAATGTGAATTCTTTACTTGAAAAAAATTTAGTAGGCTACATAAAGTGTTTTGCAACCAAACACTCAGAAACAGAATATAGCTGGGAGACAAAGAAAAAGTTAGTCAGTCTTAAATTATTTATATTCACATATACCATGTGAAACCAATGCATATTGTAAAGATTCCAAACAACAAAAAAATTAATTATTTAAAATAAAAACATTTATAATAATTGCTTTTTACAGATATTTACATTAACAGGAAGCACATTTTAAAATGTGAATGCTTTGTTTTAAGAAAGAATTAAATTTGTAGAATTGTATTGTATTATTATTCATTCTTATTCAGTCTCATTTAGTATAAAGTTAAGATATGTTAATTTATATTTTTGTTGTAACAACCAGCTTTACACAATCGTAAAATTTAAATTATTCGAAAAACTCAAATTAAAAGAATGTAATTTAGAATTTACAGAAAAAATGGGGTAAAACATTTTTCATAAAACATCAAAAAAATGTATTAAAATATGATCAAAAGCATTCTTTTATCAAATTTTACTAGAACATTGTGCGAATTCATTATGTCTGAATAGATTTGAGGCAGAACCAGAAAGAAAGAAGTAATCCTTGCACTTGTTAGTCACAGAATGGCAAACTTTGCACTTGCCACTGCAAAAGAGGCTCCTTGTACAGTACCTATATATTGAACTTTGGCACAAGGGAAAATTTAAATATGGACTTTTGGATAAGACTTTCATCAGTCTGTTACAAATTTAAATATCATAAAATCACTTTTTATTAATATAACACACATTATATTTCATAATATAATTTTTCATATTCATTGTGTGACAGTTTTCTATTAATTTATTAGTTCACCAATGTAACAATTTTGAAATTTTGTCACCCTGGGCACATACTCTGCCCCTGCCTTTACATGACCCTGTTTGTACCTGCCAACCATGAGAGAGGCAATTCCTATCACTGCTGGCATGGGAGATACAATCATTGCAGTGGCCAGATATGAAGAGATAATCCTTGCACTTGCCAATATGGAGAGGCAACCCAAGAACATAGCTATTGCCATCAATTACTTTGTTATTGTGTTTTGTTCATTTTTTGCATCTATTTTCTGTTAGGTGCACACAATGCTGTTTTTATTTTTGATCCCTAAACTCCATTAGGCATGTTCAGTCACATCAGGGAGTATGGACATTGTCACTTTGACTCCATTGTATATTGAAAACAAAATTATGGACCCTGATTTTTTATAATATTTTTGGATTCCTCATCACAATAAATGGAAAATGGCAAAGTTTATCAAAAAATCAATCAATTAAATTTTGATATTGAATGCAATATTTTAAGTCATAAAGAAGAGGCTTCACTAATGCTCCACCTCAATTATTTTTAATGAATTACTGTTTTTTTTTTGTTACATACATAGTATTTGCATCCAGTTTAATCTGTACATTGGTGTGTATTATTTTTGAATGAAGACAGATATAAAAACAGCAAGGCATTCAATATTAATCTCAAAATTTTATAGCTAAACACTATAAATAATGATAATTTTTTTAATGTATTAAATTTCCAACATTAGCTAGTATAACTAAGTGTTGAGAATAAATTTAACATTATAATCATTATTCATGCAAAACTATTTCTTGATCTAGTAGATCAAAAATTTTCAGACCATCTTGTATACTTTTTTAATTTACTAAGTAATTTTAAAGAATATTTTCAATTACCATCCATCATTTCAAGATTTTTGGCACCAGTACTNCAGAATATGAAAGCTGGAATATGTTAAAGCTATTTAACAACAATTTGGATTCAAATGTCAAACAATTGAGAATATGATCAAGAAGCAAAAGCTAGGTAAGAAAGATTCAAGGAAGGAACACACAAGTTGAATACACAGTAGTTGAATATATAGCACCTCTATACAATATATATATATATATATATATATATATATATATATAATACTCTTCTGGCCTGTTTATATAAAAAAATTTACAAATCATCATGTAAGAAAATATCAGTATCGTAACATGTTCAAATATAATATAAACAGAGAGAAAAAAAATTACAAAACTTTTTAACAATTAGAATTGTGTGGAGCAAAATTATTTCTAATAGAAAAGAGAAAAAACTGTTGATATTAGAAAAAAATTAATATCAAACAAGACTCCCAAGTACTTTCAACATTGCATTAAAGTTGTCAGGAGAGATAGGATTCATTTAACACACCCATGAAGTTTGAAAACCACCTTTAACATTCAAAAACAATTTAAAAAAGAATAATTTAAAATATTTAGAAGTTAAAAAAAAATTATACAGTAGAGTCTCTAAAACTCGGCACTCGATAACCCGGCAGTCTGGATAACTCAGCCACACCCTGGCAGGGCAAAAAAATCCTTAGTTAATTAATTTTCATTATAGACAGCTTTATGCCTCAAAGTATTTTTCTGATGTTTGTCTTACAGGTAAATTACTGTACACAGTGTATTCATTAATTTTCATTTTCATGTAGTAAA
>NW_019390673.1:0-2849 GCF_000671375.1 Centruroides sculpturatus
CCGAGACATTCTCATAGACGTCTGGGGAGGACAAGAGTTTAAAGTAGGGTGAATACTAGCTGGCTGTATATTTTTAAATATTTTTAAAAAATTAAAATTTTAATTGCGATTTTCGACCCCCGACTTAATTAAACGTATATATAATAAAATATATTAATTAAAAAAATTAAAAAACTATTGGAGGTCGTTTTTGACATCAGAAAGTAGCTTTAAATAACTTTACCGAAGTCAAATCCGTGCACTACAACTTTAGAACGATTAATTAATTTTGATAAAAAAAACGCCATTAAAAAACAATTAAGCGTTAATTGCGCGTCATTAAAGGTTGATTAAAATCGCGATAAAATTTTTTTGCGATGGTAAAAATTTTTGAAAAAATTTGAAGGCAAAAAACATTCCAAAAATAAAAAAAAATTTGGGCCGAAAGGACCGCGTGTTCTGTAACGCTATGTAACTTGCCCGAGTTAACTCGGGTCCGGACGTTTTAATTGATAAAATTATACAACAAATTTTTCCAAAAATAAAAAGAAGTATCTAATTCAGGGGTGTCCAACCCTCGGCCCAACGCAAGTTTCAATGCGGTCCAATAAATATGTAAACAAAACCAAAAAATTTTATTTATTTATTTATTTTTATTTATTTCAACGGCATAAACTCAAAAAAGAAGTTTCACAAAGTTTATACATATTCTATTTTTCAGTGGAAAGAAAATATTTTCAAATACTTGGAAATGTGTGAATAAGGAAGAAATACTAAATAAAGTTGGAGTTGTGACTCAAAGATTATAGTCCCAAATTCGGGGAAAGAAGAGAAAATCGGAAAGATGAGAAGTAGTGAGAAAGGTTAAATAAACCTTCTGTTATGCAAATATTGACCCTTAATTTTCCAACCTTCCTCACTTATTTATCTTTTGTCCTTCCTCTCCTTTCCTCGCATTTGAGTCTATAATCCTTAAGTCCCAACTCCAGCATTATTTAGTATTCCTTCTAACGTTGCAACATTTGGCTATATTGCGCCAAATGTGGCTACGTTTTCTTTTGTTTGACAGAAAAACTATCATTTGGCGCTTTTGCTACTTTTTGGGCTACGTATTATTATATTATTCATAAATACAGTGTTTTTTTTAACTGATGGTACTCAGAGACATCTGTAGAGCAATCTAACGGCCGGAATGTTGCCAAATTTGAGAGAATGACTAAGGACAACATGGGAAAGAGATTCCTGAAAGAAAAAAGTAGTACCTAAATTCGCCGGTAGGGGTGGTTTAGCGCTGTTGTAGCGAAACAGCTAAGAATTTGCTTAACGCGCTGGTAACACCTCAAAATCCAAATTCACAATGACGTGGTCGTTTGAGCTTAAAAGACAAGGACAAAAGTCCGAAGTGCATTCCAGACTTCAGCAGAGTTCAACGTGCATCTTTCGTTACCTCAGCGTCCGTTGCTTGTGAAACATTATTATCTTAACCAATGGAGCGCACCGGGCGCTCTTCGTGAGTTTAGAACCCGTAACAACCGGCACAGAGGTTCTCTATCAATTAATGCAGAGAAAGTCTTGATAAAGAAATTTGAAGAGACAGGATCCTTAGCAGTTCGGCCTGGTAGAGGGCAAAAACCCGTGTCTGCACAGACAGTGATGTTGCGATTGCACTCGTTGAAGGTTCTAACCCCCGATCTAACCCCATGTGACTTTTTCCTGTGGAGTTACTTAAAGTCCAAGGTCTATCTTGGTGGTGTCCCCAACCTGATGACCTTGAAGAACAACATTTCTCGAACTATGATGAACATTNGGTGTCCCCAACCTGATGACCTTGAAGAACAACATTTTTTGAACTGTGATGAACATTCCTGCAGATATGTTACGTTCGGATGTAGAGAACACGGTGTTCAGGATGCAATGTGTGTCCAGCAGGACGGTGGTCACATTGAAGGAGGAAGGTTATTTGCTGATTAATTAAACTTTCATTATTGCACTGAAACCTCTGTCCGATTATTCATTCGCGTGTTTGTTAATTGCAGCTGTGTTTTATGCAAATTCTTAGCTGTTTCGCTACAACAGCGCCAAATCCAACCCTACCGGCGAATTTAGGTACTATTTTTTCCCTTCGCAGAATCCCTTTCTTACGTCTTCTTTAGTCACTATCCCAGATATGGCGACCGTCCAGCTGTTAGATTGCTCTACAGATGTCTCTGAGTACCATCAGTTTAAAAAACTAAAAAAACTGTACTTTAAAATGGTGTAAAATGAGGGTTTTTATAAATTAGTGACCCAAATAAAACAAATATTTGCGTTTTTCAAATAAATTTTCGTTTGTCTCTTTTTTAATAAATGAATTTATCTATTTATAAGTAAAAATTGAAAATGTCTGTATAAGTAATTTTTAAAATATTATTTTTCATGATAAAGCTTTAATACTTATTATTATAATCCAAACATGTTAATCCTGAAATATACTTGTATATTGGCCACAAGTATATATAATATATATAAATACTTGTGGCCCAAAACTCCAAGACTTCTTCCAATGTGGCCCAGAGAAACAAAAAGGTTGGACACCCCTGATCTAATTCATCGAAAAAGAGAATTAAAATAATAGTAAATTAAATGTATAAATTATAAGAGCGTAGGCACTATATTAAGATTATTTATTAATCAGAACTTAACACTTCTGATTAATAAATAATCTTAATAGATAAAACAATTTAAGAAATAGATCAAGGAAGAAAACTGCACGAAAAAAGGATTAAATTAAAATACTTTTTCCATTACACAACGGATTAAATTTTAAGCTCCAGCACACGCAATTAATTTTTCAACTAACTCTCTCCACAAATCAAATTGTCTTTTTTTTT
>NW_019390674.1:0-2960 GCF_000671375.1 Centruroides sculpturatus
TGAACTGATAACATTAAGTAGAAATTGTAAATAAAAGTACAATTAGAGAAAATTGTGATTTCTTTGAGTAACACTAAAAGAACATATTTAAACAATTTTTAAATACATAACTTGAATATTTGATAATTATAATTAAGATTAATTAATATATAATTCATTATTGTTTGTTTGTTATCAACTTCAACAACAGCTAGTATAATGTCGCAATTTGAATTATTGCATTGTGATATTGTATAAATGATGACTGAAACAATTAACACTTAAAGCACTTGCAAAGACTATTTACAATAACTGATATTTACTTGTCATTAACAACACAAGCTGTTCATTAGCTGTTCTCCATTAGTATATCATTTGTATAATCATTATCAATTTTACATTTCTCACATAACTAATTTTATATGTTGTTACATTAAAGCTACATTTATTATGTGTTTAATGTAACAACATACAATAATATACTGTAAGGTCTCGTTTTATGCGGTGCATACGTTCTATAGAAAAGCGCATATAAAAAATTTGCATAAAAAAAAACTTTACTTGCCTTGAAAAAGTAGGGATACGTTCTGTAATTTTCTAAAATCGCATAAAACCAAAACAACGAGTTAAAATTAACTTAAAACCGCATAAAAAGTTTGCAGAAATTAAAAGAAATAGGCTGCTTAATAAATTACTTCGAATGTCTGAAAGAAATTCATATAAAAGCTTAAAATAAACTTGTATTCAAACTTAATTCAGTTTATTTTATTGAAAAGTAATACAAGGGGAATCCCCGAATTGCAAAAGCTCACTCTAAAAACAAATCACTGACATCTGGATGTGAAGAGTTAATTAAAACNTGTATATGTAAATATAGGAAATAAATATATATTTTTTAATATTACAGTAGAGCATCGATTATCCGACTCAATTGGGAACTCAGGTTGGTCGGATAACTGAAAAAATCGGATAACCGAAAAGAAGAAAAAAAATACATTATTAGTATAGTATATTAGGATATTAGTATATCCCATGTAATTAGTTTATTAGTATATTGCTATTAACCAACTTTGCGTTGAATTTTCATCAATGTTTAGCCTAACAAATTTTTTAAAATAATAATCGTCGCTATTGTATCGTTAAAAATTATTTTAAAATGATTTTATTGCTCACAAAACAACCACTCATAATTAGAAAATTAAGTCTCGTTTAAATACTGGCCTCCCTTCAATGGTCGAGCCGTGTTGCCAGCTAAAACACACAAAAATTTAACAAAAATAATAATAAAGTAACCAAGACATAGCCAAATATTGTAGTGTCACATCACTAGCAGACATTTGAAATTTACCAAATAGAACGGTTGGTTAACCGATGTGATGGTTAATCTGGGGTCGGATAATTGATGCTCTACTGTATATTGAAAATTTCTTTGCAATGTATAATCTAATATCAGAATATGGCTAATTTTTATAGTATAAGACAACAGTGGATCTTGTATTTCTTTTCTTTTATCAATTTACATTATTTATTCTTGCTTAGTAAATCGAAAGAAGAAGAAGAATCTATTCTTCTTCTTTCGATTTACTAAGCAAGAAGCAATATGAATAATTCTCATGATTCTAAAAAAAAGCATAATCGTGACGAACTCTCAATTGAGAGAGTCCATTATTTATTCTATTAAAGAAAAAAATATTAAGATAATAATAATAATAATAATAATTTGTAATTTCATGATAAATCTACGATTAATTATGAAGGAATTTCAATAGAAATACAAAGCATGAATACCACATTCCACATTCATAGGTGTTTTATTATCTGTAGCACATTGTAAATGAACCTTTTCATCAGCACACAAGTTCAACTCTTGTCAGCCTTTTTTAATGAAATTACATTTATTTATATAGTACAATAAATTTAATTTTGAATAAAAAATTTTTTAAATGTTACGGCATATTTTCAAGAAAACAGTTTGTTTTTACTCATGGGTTTGTTGATTTAATGTTCTAACAAGTAGCTCTGAAATTCTAAGCATTTACAAAGTTGTTATATTAACAGCAAAATAGCATTATGATTACGAGAAAATGACCATGGCCTTCTCTACTGATCACTACATCACAATGAGTTGCTAAATCAAGGATTGCTATAAAGTGAGTATACTTATATATACTTTATAAACATAATTTCATAACTATTTGAATTATGATTGAAAATAAATCTTTCAACTTTGTTGTTAGGCAATCCACTGATGTAACTTTACTTGGGACAATAAAACACTCCTCATAATTTTAAGCAAAAAATCAATTAGGAAATTATAACTAATAATAAACTTTAAAAAAATTAAAAGCTATTGGCTATTTTTCTCAGTAAGACATCACACAAGGAGCATTTGTTGATATAGATTTTATTGGAAGAAATGCGTTTCGGATTTTAATGACACCTCTTCATAAAGAAAATATCAGGTAATTGACAGTCAATTACCTAATATTTTCTTTGATGTTAATGTCAATTTGTAACCAACAACCAACCATGTAACTAGTACCAAATTATTTAACTCAGTCATTGAACTCACTCATGTTACTATGATTCACATAATCAGTAGTCTCAAGTTAAACCCATCAAGCAAACTCGAAAGGCGAGCAAAAGTAGGTCATATTCACTTGTTTATGTGTGTCGTTAAGCATGATGGGATTATTTACAATGCATCTGGGTTTGCGACTATAATGATTTGACCAATCAACTTAACTGTAACAAGTTGTAAACAAATCAACATGAATTAGTTTACACATGTTATAGTTAAAAGTTTTGTCTTATAGCAATATAGTACACAGAAACAAAATGGAAACCTCCACTGTTTTATTTTTAAAAATTAAGCAAAAAGAACAAAAAGAAATATCAGTAACGTATATAGAAAATAATAAGAAAATGTACAGTGGAAAATTCAACATTGAATTTACAAGAAAAAGACAATTCGATTTGTG
>NW_019390675.1:0-2821 GCF_000671375.1 Centruroides sculpturatus
TGCTTCCGATACGCTGTCTCCAGCACTGTTTTTCAGTTATCCAAAGCAAAAGGAATTTCTCGACATGCTAATGTCTTCGATCTCTGTTTAGAAATTGATTTAACCCCTTTCGCTATGTTAGCAGGTTTAATAATGTCTTTATTTTTTGCGATTGTCCATATCGTCGTTCTCGGAATACGGTTGGCAAAAGTTAAAATCTCTAACATGCGTGCCACTTTCGTATTTCTCAACAAACTCTTTCATCAGTTCCATTGTAATTCTAGTAATTTTTTTAGTTTTCTGTCGCTTTTCAATTGCCTTTTTGCGATTCGTGATTAATAAAAATAATAAAATTTTACGTACGAATTAAAATCAGAAGTAATTTAACAAAGTTATAAACCGTTGCACCGCGAACGTCTAGTCTGGTCTAGTACACCAATAGTGCTACTTGTTCATTGATGGCGCGTATAATTGAATTATGTCATATACTGAACAAAAGTCATATACCGAGCAAAATTTGTTTCGTCCAAACAGGATGTATTCCGAATTGGACGTATTCTAAAGCAGACGTATACTGAGGTACCACTGTAATTAGGCAAACAATTCATAATTTTTATTTGTATAAAATTGGTGACTCCAGTTATTAGGTTTTCCTTCTCTTCTCCTACAGCATATGTGCTAAATCTTAAATGAATTGTTCTGCTCTCATTGAATGTGATAGAATATTTTCAATTGCTAAGAATCATAAAATTGTCATCCACCCTGGGCTGGATAATGTTTCTCCTCTATTGTTTTATTAGAAAAGGGAAACTTAAGTTTGTTGCAACTGATTTGAATGAATGTACAGTACATATGTTATCTCTGATCTGCATCAGATAGTGCTTAATTTGTAAAAATTGTTTTCTTAAATGTTCAATTTATGTCTTTTTAGCTATTGTAATTTTTAATTGATAGTAGTCTGACAATTATTTAAATTGGTGAAAAATTTTACTCAATTGATACAGTGTCAAGTTCATTTTACTTTCACTTTAAACTGTTGTTGAACTTAATGTGTGAAGACATTTTTTGTATTCTTCATTATCATTTTATTATATCATAAAGTCAATACTGTAGTTTCAAATACTTAGTGTCAAGGGGAAGAGAAAACAATGAAAAATTGTCATCTATGAAGATACAGTTATATATGACACTATACATGACATGAGTTAACATTATTCAACCTTCAGATGGATGTTAAATATTTTATTTTGCTTAATAGTACCAAATCTACTCCAGTTTGTTGTCAAAATGCTGCTTATTTGTTCTCAATGTGCTTATTGAAATCATATAATTTACCTATCTGCTTCTATTTTGTTTTTCAAACATTATTGTGTAACCAGTTCAAACATCATTCTTTTCTAGGAATTATCACATCCGTAGACTCCAAAAATACTAGCCAATCAACAACTATATTTTACCCGGATTATTCCTAGAGAATAACACTGTTTGAACCTGTTATGTAAAGATATTGAAATCCTGCTTGAAAACAGATCAGGAAATATTTAAAGTATTAATCTTCAATTGCATACAATTAACACTCCAGGGCTGCAAGTGGGTTAGGTTTTTATTTCTACTATTTCTCTATTTTTAGTATTTTGCTACTTATTGTGAATTTTTGTCTCAACATTTGCAAATGGACAAATTTCCAAAAGTGGCTAAAAGTAAAGAAAAACTTTCCAAAAATAGCTATAAAATTTTAAAATTCTCTAAAAAAAGTAGCTAAACAAAGAATAAAAACCAACATTAAATTAATCTGTTTTTAAGTTTCAAAAAGCCTATTCATTGCTAAATTCCATTACTAGTATGCTACAATTTTTTCTTTGTTTTCAAAAGATGGTCCTGCTTCAGACTCTAAATTTTGGTATGATTTTATAGTGCCTATTTTTCCAATGACATTTGCTGGCAGTTCATAATCATAGCTGCATTTCCCTGATCTTTTCAACCATATCTAATCGTTAATATGCTACTGAGTGAAATAATAATCAATCTGTTCTACAGTTTGGTTTTAACAATATTCATCTGACTAAATAAATGCTCCATTTTTGCATTTGAGTGAGGTAATGAAAGAATTTTTAGAACAAAATTGACTAAGTCTTGAAAGGATTTTCTCTGGCAGCATCTTGGTATTGAGCTATTTCCGTCCACAGGTTTAATGTGGTGGAAGTTTCTGGATTGTATGGATTTTCCTCCATTGAAAGTCAATGCAAGTTAATACTGTATTATCAGTGAAAAACATTTTTGCAAGGTTTATTATATTACTTTTAATTGGATTGAGACAACGACCAATACTTAGTGACTTCATGGTTTGCAAAATTGATATATTGGTAACCTTGGTAACCTTTTTCAAAGTTTTTGTAAGAGAGAAAAGGAAGGTAATGCAGCAACTACAAATATTTTTCTTTATCTAACAGTAGAATTGTTTATTTCAGTTTCAAACTGATTACTGAAATATGGATTGAGTGCTAAATGGTTTTCAATCACTATATCATTTGTTATTTTTGTTCTTGGAATAACAATCTTAGAACAGCAAGATTATATTAAATTTAGCAAGTCCTGTAGCAACTTTGTAGATCATTATTCCAAGATTTAAATATTTTATTTAATCTATGAACTTCATCAAGTACAGGTTTAACCTGTCTTACGTTGTTCCCAAAAATACTCATGTTGACCTCATTGACCTGCGTGGGCGATCCCGAATATTTTCGTGTTTACATTGGAACATTTTTGATACTAGATGTCGCTATGTGTCACAATTTTTATATTAAAAAGAACTTTTAAAATATAATTTTTTTGTTTATATATT
>NW_019390676.1:0-2815 GCF_000671375.1 Centruroides sculpturatus
AAGAATTTTCTGTGCATTAAATATACTTTTTACTTAGGGATTATGTCGTTACATCTAGCAATATATTTAGGTAATTTTAGGGAGAAATATAAGTTGTGTTTAGGGATATTTAGGGATATTAAATTTAGAAAATAATTAACTTATCAGTTCAGTTTTAAAGTAATATTTGTTAGGGATTATTTAGAGAAAATGTGTTACTGTTTAGGAAAATTTACTTAGTGTTAAGGATTAGGGAAGTTGTATCTCGTTTTAAGGGTATTTTTCTTTCTGTTAGGGATTAGGGGGAGAGTGTATTCAGTTCTAAGAGTGTTTGCTCGGTTTTCTAAGAATATAGAGATATTTTTAAGGGATATTTTAACATTTAACCTGACGAAAAATACTGCATTTACATTCTATATAAAATTAAATCCCTATTAAACACTCGCGTAACTTGCAGACGTAGAGGATTTAGGGAATAAGTAAATCGCGTACGATAAAAATCTTAGATTTATCGACGTTTCAATAGGAAAAGTTAAAGGTAAATAGGGAATTTAACAGGAGCGATTTATGAGAACGATCATTCATCAGTGTGGTAAGAGGGATTAATTTCGAGTGAAAAGCTTACGAGAAACGTTGTAGGAAAAAAAAATAGCTTTTAAAAGTCGAGGAATCCTTTTATTAATGGGGAAATCCGACAAGAATTTAAGAGCGAATGCCATACGAGGTGACAATTAAACAAAATAAATCGCTTGCAACGGATATGGCCAATCGGGCGTTTCCTTCCCCGTCACGTGACCGGAGGTCTGCTTCTGGTCACGATTCGAAAGCGATAACGTTACAAAGTAACCATGGCAACCGGGGGGTGGGCAACTGTTACCGAAAAGTGACAAAACCGTAATGATCGGAGAGCGTGTTTGTGACGAATGAGGTCAAAAAGTACACAGAAAAAATCCCTAATAAGCGCATAAAATTGAGGGTATTGTTTACAGGTCTCGGCGGCACGTGACCGGAATGTAACCCCCCATCTCGTTTCCTTGTAAAAAAGGGAATCGTATAGACACGTATCGATTTATTTTACTTTTCCCCCTCCTCTTTCCCTCTCCCCCTCTTCCTCTTTCGTATTTTATCCCTCGCCACTACGATACTTTATTAATTAAGGTAATTTGAACGATTATTTTCAATTTTTAAAATTAAAAATTGGACGATTTTTACGTTTTGACGTTCGGGAAAATTAATTAAAATGCGTAATCTGTTAGCAGGTACTTTTAAGAGAGTCCGTAACTTTTTATTTTCTTGTAATTTTAATCACTTAAGACCGTTAAATGTCGGATTAAACTGTTAAATTTTAAAATAATTAATACTCTTTATTTCTTTTTTATTTTCTTTTTTAACTTGTTAGAATTTAAATGTAGCTAGGCCTACATTTACTTAATAAACAGCATAGAAGTGCGTAGGGCCTGAGAGAGAAGAGACGAGGCCCTATACAGAAGCTGTAAAAATACATTAATTGAATAAATAAAAATAGATTTTATCGGGTTTTTTCATAGAGAATTAAATTTTGGGGCCTCTGTGATAGGAGACGAGCATAAATGGCCCTACCAAAGGTAATTTGAATAAAATAAAAATACCAAGAAAACAATTTTTTATAAAGATAGTCCTTAAATTGCTTCCTTAATTCCTTCCTAAATTCCTTAAATTTATGTGTTCGGATCCTTCGTAAGGTAGTTTTTTTCCATTTTATCCGCAAAATGGTGGCGAAAAAACACGTTTAGACAGTGGTAAAGGCGTAATTTCGATAATAATGAACGTAATAATGTCGGCGGAAACTATTTTTTGATAAATGTAGAAGTGATTACAATGATAAAAAGTCTTTAAATGTCCATAAAAGTAATGAGAACGACGATAGTTACAACTTGTTAAGCAACTAAATAACATATATTATAGGTGTAAAAGTGATTATTACGATAAATTATTAAGAATATTCTCACATTTAATGCGATGACAATAAAGATTTTCTTATTTTTAAAGGTATTTAAGAAGGGAGATGGCTTCTGTAAGGTGACGATCGTCAAAACTGTTGATTATCTTAATAATAAAAATGATTTATAACCGAATTTCGTTATAAATATTGGTAAATTAATTAGAATATTAAGCAATTTACAGCATCATTCTTATCTACTGTACGAAAGAGGAAGTTCTGAATAACCTAAAATGAAATAAAAAACGATCAATTATTATTTGATTAATACCCTCAGCGCATTATTTATAAATTAAAGTAAATCAGCAGTTATTTCAGTAGGAAAAAAAGACAATTTTCTGGACAACCAAACGAATCTTTTCTCACATTTCTGAAAGGATGTGCCATTAGACGGATATTTTTGCCTCGGAGAGAAAATCAATTATACAAATGGATAAGGTACATCCTATGAGAATGACTCTATTTAGTGCAATTTCCCAAATAGATACTCGGTACACTTGGGTGATTGGATACGAATTTCATTTAAATCTTAATTCGCTAACTTATTATAACTAATCCACCTCAATGTATACTTTAGAAATATTTAAAAAAAATGAATAGAACGAGTATTACAACGAATACGAGTATAATAATCTATAGCGATAGTCGATTAATAAAGTATCACTCATTAGTTTCATCCAAATGAAAATAAAAGAACAGGCGAATGGTGGCTTTCTCTCGCGGCTCCGCATCTGCAAGGAAAAACAAACTTGCTAGGGGCTACCTGTTTAAACTTTAAAAAAATCAATTAAATTTTAAATTGTCGAAAGATTAATTTTTAACGGATTATCTTTTAAACACATTTAATTATTAATATAT
>NW_019390677.1:0-2819 GCF_000671375.1 Centruroides sculpturatus
TATATATATATATATATATACGATTCTGTATACATATATATATATTTTATGAATGAATGAAACATAATTTTCATAATATGCTGTTAATTATAATAAAAATATTTAACTAAATAATACTTACTTGTTTACTTGTTTGCAGTAAAAATATCTACTTTTAATTATAATTAAATTTAAAATTTTGATCGTAAATAAATCTAAATTAAATATTTTTATAAAACAACTAATATACTGATATGAAACCAACTACATTTTTTAATGTGAAATAGAAACTACAATCATTACAATGAATATTGACTCTAATTGCACAAGTCAATCCGCATAATCTTAACTTCATAAACAGCATAAACTTCAAATTTTCTCATGCAACTTTTTACATTTTTGCTCCCTATGCTAAAGTATTTTGTATGATTTATTTTATTTTCTAAACATTATCTTTAAGTATATATTTATGTACAAATAAGCGTAAACATAAGTAAAGATATACTATTTTTTAAAATAGTTTCGATGATTAAGGCACTTTTCATAATTCGTCCGTAAAAACACTATAAAACTGCTCAGATTTTTATATATGACTAGCTTTTAAGTGAGTTAAAAATTAAACTACTTCACTGTATTCATAAGTCTCAAATAATTCATTGCTAACTCATATGATCGTAAACATTTTAAAAAGATTAACTTCTTGAATAATAAGACGTGTAAACGAACTTTCTGACCTGCTTATGTCTAACTGAACTATGAAGGTTAATATAAACTATTAGTAATTATCAATTTCTATTTAATTAATATTTTAGAAATTTTTAAATTTTATTAATGTACAATAGTCAAAAATTGTACAAATTAACAAAAATGACCTTTTAAATTGTTCTTTACTTCACAACTGGGTGCATAGGTATTCACACTGGGCATTTTTAACATCACTCTTTACAAGAATATCTTAATCCGACGGAAGAGGGACGTATACCCGAAACGCTTATCGGTGTGTAAGATATTCCTGAATAAAGAATGGTGTTAAAGATGCCCAGTGTCTACCTATGCACCAGTTGTGACGTAAAAAATAATTAAAAGAAAACAAGGTTTCGGAATAAGTCAATTTTTAAATTGTATGAATTATGTTTATTTCACCATTTTAACACAAAAAATTCCGTAACAATATTTATATTTTACGGTCTTTATCTCTTTTTAAGGAAAGGGTTGCAGAAAATAAGAACAATTTACCAATAAATAGTATAAACTTTTTTAAATTCAGAAAATAAGTTTAGTAAAATGTGAGAAAATTCAAAACTAGGAGACAGTTTGTAGCTGTTAACAGAAAATATTACAAAAACTAAAACGGACGTTGAGAAAAGAAAAGACAGATTTCGTTATTATCGCAAAAAATTTCTACTAATGCATCTATTAATTTCGAGATTAGTACTCATTATGAAATAAATTGGAATCAGATTTTTAAAATTTTAATGAAAACATTTCACAAAGTTTACAAAACTTGCAAATTGCATCAGATTAATTACTTTCCCGGCTCTGTTATATATAACAGAAGAAGAAAGTATGGCGATCGTTCAAAAATGACCCCAAAGATTTTTACATTTTTGCCAGGATAAAGAAAAATACACGTCTCCCGATACCAGAGTCGGTATTTTTTTAAATCGACTCTGACTCCTGATTCCTTTCACCAATGCACTACGAGTAAAGTTAGTAGTTTGTTTAATAGAAATAAAGTTGGATGTAATAAACTTTTCGATAAAAATAGTACTGTATCTTTATTATATAGAAATAAATACTTTTTCTTGCCATATATCCAATAATAGACAGATGTTATCGTCTTTCCAGATGTCATTTTTATTTCTCTGTTGATAGCCCGACACGTGTTCCGCAACATCTTGTATTTTCTCGCGCGCGTGAGATTGTGGGATCTCTCTTATGACTGGATCTAGTTTCAAGAACTCTCTTGAGTCGATCGCTATTGAACCTCGTTTTAGTCGAGATTGAAACGGTCGAGGGAGGTCGCATCACGGCATAGTCGCCGACCTTGGTCACAATCTAGATCGAAATGCTCGGTGCGAACTGGGTATAACGAACAGGATAGCTGGGTACGGCATCTTCGTTGTTTCTTAGGTCATAAGCTTTAGGACGTAGTCTGTTGCACTTTTGAATAATGTTGACGACACTTGATTTACTTACACGAAGACCGAAAGCGTTTTTTACTAACACGGAAAAGCTATTTGACATCGAAAGTATACAGATTTACTCTTTACAATATATTTTTGTTGGCATAATTATCAACAACAAAATAGCCAAAAGAATAATGCCAAATTGTTAAATATTTCAATTTCAACAAAATTGCCAATAGAATATTCCAGAACGTTGGCTGATTCTAACGTTCATATAGGCCTATAATTTGTTTCATATTTGCACATTTACGTACTATTTTCGTAACAAATCTCTAGGATTAACTGACTCAGTCCTCTGCATCTTTGTATAAGCCTACGTGTATGACTTTCTGGGAAACACTATAATATAGTGTTTCCAGAAAGTCTTACGCATAATGTAAGTCTGACATGGTGTCAGCCTTAAATCTCTCCTCCCGATATACTATATATGAACATTAAAATTTAAAGTATATTAATAGAACTAAAAACAAACGCATTTTTCATGCTATTTTGATCATTTAACCTTTTGATCATCGTCAAATTAAATTACAGAATGAAAAAATAAACATTGTCTATTGTATTAACATTAACATTACTTACGTACGATAAAACCTGAAATAGAGAACTCATTTCCTGTAGTACCCTGTTTAGGGTTTTATTAAATTCAACAGC
>NW_019390678.1:0-2826 GCF_000671375.1 Centruroides sculpturatus
AGACGTAAACAGAGTATCTCTATAATTCACGCATGGAAGAGGAACGTAACATCTGTAAAAGAAACGATATTTTTATTAATTTAATTATATTTTTACGTGAGAAAAAGCTATTTTAATTATTAATTATAATTAATTTTCATACTATAAAAAACTTTTTTATTATACCGTAGGTGGTTTGTATATGTTATAGGTTATCGAGTTTAACAAATATATCAAAGGAAAGTATCGTCATTTAAGAAAAATCACGATTAGATCGTTAGAAAAATAGGATTTATGATGATCATGAATAATACATTTTTTCTATTTTCTCATCATTTCTACATTTCCAATGATTTTCCATTACTCATCCAAGAATATTGTGATCAGGAATCTTCTTTTCCTGTTCCTTTTCATATCTCAAATATTAATAAATTCTTTGTGCATACGAAGAAAGAAGAAGAAAAATTAACGAAAAATATTCGCCACTCTAATGGTTTGACTTCACCTCACTAAATCTGCGTTTTGTACGCAAATTTTTTGTCAAAAAACAATTTTAACAACAATAGCAACAACAACAAAAATAATGGTGAAAGTTGTCCTATGTCAAGTATATTGTCCACCATTTTGTAATTTTGTTCGTCTCTCAAATTCAAAAGAAAAAAAAAATGAAAAAAAAAATTCTTTTCTCTGCATGATTCTTGTAATAATTGCATGTTTAATAAAAAATATTTTATTCCGATTTTAGTTTGCTTTTAGTATATTATTTGTCATCACTATAAATAAACAAATTAATTAATTAAAAATTCTTAATTTAAAATTAGTTTTTTGATTCTCCACTAGATGGCGGGTATATCTATTAAAGTTCTAGAGAAAAGTTTTTCTAGAACAATCATGAAATGTATTACAACTTTTTTGCTGTTTATTACTTTTTTCTTTATAACAATTTATAAGTAAATAAATAAATAATTTATTTAATAATTTATGAAATTTTAAAAGAAATTTTAAACAGAATTTTTAATTAAAAAAAAAAACTTCNCCAATGGCACATAAAAGCTAGAAAAGGTAGCGAATATCTGATAGGCAACATCTTGACTCACAAGACACCTTTTTTCTTCTTCTAGTCGCTTGGCAAAATCGGGATCTTTCCAACCGAATATAGGCGCTAGAGATACCACAAACGATACTATCCAAACTAAAAGGATCATTATGTAAATGTGTTTAGCATTTCTTTGACGAGCGTAATCGACGTTAGTTACTGCCCAAAATCTGTCAACTGCTATGGCTAAGAGGTGTAAGATAGATGCTGTACAACAGAGAACGTCACATGCAGTCCACACGTCACATAACTCGGGTCCCATTATCCATTCTTGATTCACTTCGTTTACAGCACCGAGTGGCATAACCAAACATGCTACCATCAGATCTGCAACACCTAAGGATAGGACTAAATAATTACCAACACTCTGTAGATTCTTCTCGATAAATATTGCAGCTATGACAAATAAATTTCCAACTACAGTAGCTAATATTATGATACCCAATAATACAGACATCACAACCATTCCTATAATATCGATTTTTATAGGATCTTCAACTGTAAAGTTGTAAAAATCGAAAGTCATATTTGACTGCATTTTTATTTATAATTTATATAACTTTTCGAAGTAAAATTTTATTAATTAATTTGATTTTTATATTTAAATTTCTTCATAATATCCAACAATCGACGATTTTTGTGACAATGAGAGATGCGTGTTGCAAATAGTTTTCATCACTTCTCTACTTAATTTTTTCATAACAATTTGATAAATAATTATTTTTCTCAAAAAGTTACTGAATAACTTTATACACTTTTATGCATAAACATATTTTAAACTAGACGTAAACAGAGTATCTCTATAATTCACGCATGGAAGAGGAACGTAACATCTGTAAAAGAAACGATATTTTTATTAATTTAATTATATTTTTAAGTGAGAAAAAGCTATTTTAATTATTAATTATAATTAATTTTCATACTATAACAGTAAATTTCATAAAAAGTTTGATTATAGATATCATTTACAGAGTCTAATTAGATTCAATAAATTTTCAAGTATATAAAATTAAAGAACTCCTCAACTAGAAGTGGAATAATCGAATTATCTTAATTATTTCACGAGATTGAACTCATTTATGTAAAACTTTGCCACATGAATAATTTATTAACGTATAAATATTTTGAACTAAATATTAATTATTATTATTAACTTCGTTACAATGATATCTTATAATTTAATATATGACTAACTACCTGATCAAAGTTTGATTATGAATAATGAATTTTATATAAAAATTAATTAAATAAATATTTGTATAAAGTTATATATATATATATTTCCCCCTATACCGTTTCATAAATGTTATGGGGTCAATCGCATTTTATAAAACGTTATCGAAGCTTATAAAAACTCTTAAAGAAAGAAACAAAGAGATGCACTTCAAAGTTTCTTCATCCAGGTATTCCCTTGCAAAATCCCGTAACCATAGAAACAACTTCTTTGCCTAGCTATCTGATGTTAACATTATGACTTGTCTATCATATTTTCATGGTAATTCGTGTGTATTTATACAACGAACATAGCTAGAAGTAGAATAAATGTTTGGAAACAGATGTCGAAAGGTTTATACTTGGTTTATCTTCTAAAGTAGGTTATGACTAGAAAAGTAAAGAGCTTATTCCTTTACTTTGAATCCTTTTGAACAATACAGAACATTTACTCAAGCAGAAAAAGATGCAAGAAGTCTTACAAATATGATGTCAGCACTTAAATGGCTTTCAAATATTGATTTTTTTGACATTTAAAC
>NW_019390679.1:0-2827 GCF_000671375.1 Centruroides sculpturatus
CCAAATGTTGACAACAACGACGACATCGAACAAATTAGACGAACGAAACAAACAATATTTAAGTATTTTGGAAATTTAAACTTTTCAATTGCTATTCGAAACAAGACATTTTTCACGACAAATTATTTAGCAGTTTAGAAATAATTTAGAAATTCCATGATAGCTTTTAATTCAGAGAGAATGAAGAACAGGGTATTTACAAATAAGTTTACACAAAGAGAAAATTTGAATACTTTAATGTTCACGAATTATTTTGTCCCTTCGATTTCGAACGAATAATTATTTCTTGTGACGTCTTCAGAATGACGGGCTGCAATTTTTCATCACAATGCTTTTAATTTTAGTAGTCTTGTACATCATACTTTTTTTGTTAGAACATTTGTGTGGGTCAGTAACTCCGTCGAGGAGAAAATTTTTCAATTCAAAGGACATGACATGAAATGGAAGTTCGTATATATTTAATCGGGGAATTCCCCCTAATTTTCCGTATGTGATGTCAATTTTCATTTGTCTAACTTCGTTCTCTAGGTTAAGAAAAAACAGACGGACAGACAAAAAACAGACAGGAATTAATTTTTATATATTTGTAACTTGTGTAAGTATCGTTATGTATTCTCATTTAAAGAATTAAATATATATTTACATTCGTCTATTAATTAATTATATTAATTAATGGACGAATGTAAATATGTAATTTATTTTCCATTAGGAATGAGAAGACGAAACGACTCTACAACTTAAGAAGCGATTGTTCCTAATTACAAAGTTAGTTTTAATTTTTCTCTATTTCTTTCAAGGGGACGTTTATTGGTTCGAAGGGCGACATCTACAGCGGCTAAAATGATTGAGGAGCAACTGGACTTGACTGGAACTAGTCGGTCAAACCATACTGAAGGATGACCACTGAATTGANGATGTTTTTATCTTTATAAAATGACACTGATCAATAATTGAAAATATATGGTGAAAATAAATATAAACAATAGATGTCAATTTAAAACATAAAAATAAAGTAAAGAAATTGACGAAGAACATATAAATCACATAAGCTGTGCCTTGAATGAGATCTCTGTTAAAAATTCAGCAATGGCTAACTTAACTTTCCGGACAAAATTTAAAACTGCCTGTGTGGCGTCATCTGTTATGATATTTAATTAAAAATTACTTTTTTATATTTTCAATTAATATAAAATAGCAAAACAACTAAGTGATGCGTTTTGTAAAAAAATTGTAAAACCAGTAAAATAACCGTACTCGAAATATACGATCGCTTTTATCTCCCCACCTCCTCGAACTTTAAGCAGAAAAAATTAGTAGTATCGATCCCCTGACATACAATCTTTTCTATAAAATTTCAACAAACGAGAAAATTTCAGAAATTTTCGACAAAAAGCACAGGAGTTACTAAGATTGAATAAAGCTGTGCCACAAACACATACACATTTTATTTATTTATTTTTACTCCAATAATTTTTACATTTTATTATCGATATATTTAATATGTTTTCTTTTTTATTAATTTTTATATATTTGTAACTTGTGTAAGTATCGTTATGTATTCTCATTTAAAGAATTAAATATATATTTACATTCGTCTATTAATTAATTATATTAATTAATGGACGAATGTAAATATGTAATTTATTTTCCATTAGGAATGAGAAGACGAAACAACTCTACAACTTAAGAAGCGATTGTTCCTAATTACAAAGTTAGTTTTAATTTTTCTCTATTTCTTTCAAGGGGACGTTTATTGGTTCGAAGGGCGACATCTACAGCGGCTAAAATGATTGAGGAGCAACTGGACTTGACTGGAACTAGTCGGTCAAACCATACTGAAGGATGACCACTGAATTGAACATTGTAAACAAAAGATCGTATGTTTCCTCCTTGGAGGGAACTAGTTGATGAGCTAGACAAGAGCACTTCGTCTCTCTTCAAGCCATTGAATTGGTCGACATCTTCGGACTGGTCGTCTTAGTCAGGAACTATACCGATTTTTACGTGCTCTTGGAAGTCCAAAATGGCAATATCAAATAGAGAAAATGCTGATATTCAATATGAATTTTTTTCCACAACTTCTTGAGTTGAGTAATCATTTCAAAAAAGAATGTTGTTAGACAAAAAGTGTTATCTTCGTCTGAATCTTGTTATTTTCTCGTCTCTTTTTATATAAATTATTTTTCTTTTGTTATAATCCGGGTTCTTCGGTCCCTGTTAATAGTGAAGTTTCTCGAATTGAAGCCCGGGATTTCATATTTTTTTAAGTCAAAATAATTTTGTGATTGTGCAATTCTCTAATAACTAGAAATCGATTTTGAAAATATACTAAGAATTGAAAAAATGAATTATGAGTTTCCAAATTACACAATTCAGCTTACTCCACGCAAGCAAAAGACGTCCTTGGATAGCAAATAAACAATTATATGATAATAGAACAAATACGAGGTTTATAATTTTGCTTCTGTATTTCGAGTCACTAAATCACTAAATCGATTCATTCAAAATTTATCTACTCATTTGTTCAAACTACATATGCTCATATAATGTGTGTTGTAGAAAAGAACGAAACGTATAAATTGTTCATTAAAGGACGTCTCATATGCCTGTGTATATTTAATAACCAGGAAAAACAATTTAATAAACGGTGTCACGAAAACAAACATATAATTTAAAGGTTGTACTGTACATTCAGACAGACAAGACCTGAATATTCTGAAAATGAAATACGAAATTTTCCTACATTTCTTCTTATTTCTGTTAATACTATCGTCTTATACGAACTCAGACAATCCAAATGTTGACAACAACGACGACATCGAACAAA
>NW_019390680.1:0-2822 GCF_000671375.1 Centruroides sculpturatus
ACAGTCTTTGTTATTTCCATCAATAAAGAGCATTATTTTTGAACAATACATAATAAAAACAAATAAAAGAAGTCACACAGAAAATTAGATGATGTAACAATGTAATAGAAAAAGACATTTGATTTGACTTTTTCATTTTTCAGACAAAACGGGGGGATATTTGTTATGGATTTCAAATGAGTTTTCTCTATTCTGGTATGTTTCTTCTACCTCGCATTTAGATAACGTTATCTGTTAAGATATGCGGCTTGTATTATGGATTTGTGTGCATCAGATTTGGCAGAATACGTCGAGATTGTGAAGGATATGGAGCGAAAAGAGAGGACAGCTGTCTCCAAGAGACGAATTCATGCGGAGTTAGTGGCGCCAACATATAACCAGATATTATCGAGAAAAATACAAAAAGAATTGAGTTTTCTACACCCCAAAACGTTTTATGATCGACATAAAATAATAACAAAGTTAATTATACCCTTTCCAGGATTTTTATAACATTATTATCGAGTTTACATTCTTTTTTTTTCAATTGTATTTCCCCGCGATTTGATCTAATTAAAGTGATTTTTTTTAGTAATAAATATATATAAATAAATTTATAAATTTAATTCTTATTAATGCGCAAAAATCTTATTAAACGTATTTAAAATAATTAAAAATTTTGTCACTTTTTATAAATTAAAATATCTTATATTTTAATAATTTATTCGAATTATTTGAAAGAAAACGTGTTCACAACTCATAAATTGTCACAATAAATTAATTATTTTAGACATTTTATTTATTAAATTAATTTGGAAATTTTCCAATATAATAAATTTGATTTTAAGACGTCGTTGAAATCTTTTATAATTTTCATTTTAGTTATGGAATTAAATTTAATCTAAATTATATTTATTTAAAATTTAAAAATTATATAATTTCTTACATAAAATTTATGAATTTTGTTTACCCAATTTAAAGCTTAACAATTCCTGTGCCTTTTGTCGAAAATGTCTGATATTTTGCAGAAATGTTTNGACTACCTTTTGTCATTATCTAATTTTTTTTTTTTTATTATTAAAAGATTTTATTCTATGTATGTGTGCCATACAGGTTCGTGTTTATTAATAAAAATATTATACAAATATATTATTTAAAATTGTTTCTATTTATAGAATAACCCAAAACTTATTTACCAAACTTTAATGTTTTATTACAGCTGAATAAAGTAAAGAAATCTCATTCAAATAAGAATTTGAAGCCATACGTTTACTCTCAACTTCAATCTTGATCTTCTTTAATCTTATCCCAAAGTTTTACATCATACTTTAAAGAATGTCTCCTGGAATAGCAAGGATTTCATACTCAATAGTTGACTGGAGCTCTTTCAATGTCTTTAGATTGTTTGTTACTCTTTAGTTTTAAAATATTTCCATGTAAATAAATCTGGAGAATATTCAGTCCCTTCCATAGTTCTTTACATGATTGAGAGCAAACAATGTAATATAAATGGCTACAAATTCTATTTTAAGTAAGATTTGTATACAGTATCTGTCATTCAGTTGTTATATAAAATTTAATAAAATGAAAGATTACAAATAATTTAATTTTAATTTAATTTATAAATTTATTTTTTAAAATATTCTATGGAAACAAAATTCAAAAGCCTGTATTAAAATCTTATACACCAGAGAAATAATTTCATTTTACATTGCTGTTTTTACTGATAAATCGTGTTATACCTGTTTAATGAATTTACTTTATATAATTTAATTTAATTATAATTTATCTATTTATATCTGAAATTCATTTCTTAATTTAAATTAGATTTCTTAAACACCTTAATGACCAAATTTGTTAGGAAATTTGATCGATAAGTAAATCGACCAAACTCTCTTTATAAGGTTATTATCATACACTTCATTTAATATCACAACCCACCTAAAATTTTTAATTCCTTCTTCATTTTTTTTTATTAAAATATCACTGTAAATTCTTCAATTATATCATCATTATTATTTGTTAGAATTATGATTTTATATGATTAAATATAATTATTTTAATAATAATAATAATAATAATAATCGAGAATTTAGAAGTTTAGTGTTAATTATTGTATGTTTTATTCTTTGTTTTGTTACGTAAAAAAAATAATAGTAACTTTCAAGAAAATACAGCAAGATCTTTCTAATCCCTAGATGAAGATGAAAAACTCTTATAGGACTGGTAAGAATTTATTAATGCTCATAGGGCAAGTAAATCTTTCAACCCCCGTAAATCTTAGCTCTAATGGTAGATAGACCTTACTTTCCATGAGTTGCTATGTTCGAGTGTTTCTAGTCGTCCATCCGTTTACTAATCCGGCTTGACTTCGCACCACTGTCTTTTGACCTCATATTTCCTCTTCTATTATTACAGCCATTGTCAGATACCCTGTCGTGTTTATTTCTACTTTGAAGACCATATCCAAGGGAGAAGATATATTTCTACTTCACAATGGAAACACTTCGTAATTAGATTTATTATAAGCAAAACATTTATATGATGCCATTTAAGCAATTTAACTAGAAAATTTGTTAAATATTTTAAAATTGTAACCATAATAAATGCATTTACTATTAAAATTCTATTAAAATCTTAAGGGATTTTCACTTGTAAATACAATTTTTGATGTAGATCGAAGAAGGAAAGAATACTCTTTCATTCTGTTTTAAAAAATAAGTATTTATGGTGAATTCTTTTAAAATTAAATAAATATAAAATTTTATTTTTTAAAAGAAGAAATTTACGAGTTCCTTAACATTTTTTAAGGATCTGAAGTATTACATCTTAGACAGCCTATA
>NW_019390681.1:0-2800 GCF_000671375.1 Centruroides sculpturatus
TAAAAATATTGGCTTTAATCGAATATTTAACACCAATATCATAAAGGTTAGGCCCGTATTATCTGATCTACCTGTATAATTTTAACTCTAAATTATATCAGAAAAATGTGAAAACGGACAAAATTTTTAAAAATTTTAGTTTTTACTTCAAAATTATTGAATATATATACATTATAATATATTTGCTTGAATTTGACTTTAGTTTTTTAAAACCAAAATTTAGGCTATATGAGTTATAGAAATTAGTGGCTGAGATATTTATTTTGATAATAAAGCTACAAGAAATTCTAAAAATACAGCTTGAATATAATAAATGTTTAAAATTCCCTCTATTTTTATTTTTAAAATTTAGGTTATAGGGTGGTCCAAATGTCAGTTAACCATTTTAAAGTTTGCTCTTATTTTGTAACCAACTAACCAATCTAGCAAAAGAAAAACATGTTATTCTAAAATTAGTTTACAATTTGTATTCATAAGTTTATCTGGAAAACATACGAAGCACGGTTAACCGATTTTTGGCCACCAAAATTTACTGTTTCTTTTACGTTTTTACTAATATTAAAAAACAGAAGTATGCTATAACATCCCAACATTGTTATATGTATATAAGTTAATGTATAAATAATATAAGTTTTAGTAATTAAATCTCGTATGCATCTTACCAAACCAGAAAATGAGAAGATAGGAGCCGAACCCACGCTCTTTAAATGAGAACCAATACATATATCAAATTATTAATTTCTTGCAGATAGATATAACTTATACAAAAATGTACATTTAAGCACTGCATTTTTAAACAAAAATCTCAACTATTTGTATACTACATAAGGCTACTTAATACTCAATATATTATCTATTTTGTAATTAATTCTAAAAAGCTTGCATACAAAACTATTACTTTTAATATTATTTATAAAAAAATTTTAAACAAATCTTTTTATAATTAAAAAAAGCAATATAAATCCAAAAAATTCGCGTTTAAAAATAGATAAATAAGGTATTTTTATCAGTGTTCTTCAGTTAATTTTTTCTGTGATTTTTTTAATAAATTGATCACAACGTCCAAATTTTCAGGAGATTAATCACACTGAAGAAACTTCATTTATTTATTTAATACTTCTTTTTTCCTTGTTTTTTTTGAATGAAAAGAAAGAGAGCGAGATCATTTGTTAACAGAGCGAAGCAACAAGTACAGAGTCTTTTCGATCCTTTTATATTGAAGTTAAGTGAATTAAAACAAACTTACTGCAAGAATAGTCGAGTGTCAATTGACGAGGAATATTGTTTTTCTTGCTTTTTGACTCTCCTCTGCATTCTCCAGCTGTCATCACAAACTCCTACTCTGACTCACGAACCATCCCTACTCGCTACTCCAATGGAGGCGTCACCACTCTCTTATCGACCAATAGTGTCGTCTTTTTTTAACATTAACCAATAGTAAACTCTCTCTTGTAAGATGCATTCTATGACTCTTAAAACTGTCTTAATCTTTAGTACATAAATAATTTAAAAATGATTTGTTTTGTGAGCCAAAAAGTGTCTTCTAATGTAACTCTTCTTTCATTTTTTTATGATGTTTTCTAGTTATTAAAGTGTTAATGTACCCATAATTAAAAATATATTCCTAGTTTTATTCTAGAAATATTTTCTAGAATATTCTAGTAATATATTCTACAATATGACCGTGTTAAAATGTAATGTTTTATGTTATTCTTTGAGAAAAGCCTAACTACTGTTCACAGTTTTTAATTAAATTATTTTAGACAATGTCAGGAATGATACAAATAAAATTATCTCAATTTTTCAATCAAAAAGGTTAATATTTTGAATTTATGAATCGAAACAGAGCTAAAGTTAATGTTAAGTGTTTTGGACAGATGTGACATTGTTTGATACGTGAAATTATTTGAATTTCTCATCTATTTATTATTAAAACCTCATAAACTAAACTATAACTTAAATGTATCTAGTAACAATACTGTGAATGATTAATCTCGAGTTTTAAAGAATTTTGAAGCAATTAATATGAAATACCGCATAGCGACTCTTTCTAGCTTCCCAACAAATGGATCGCGAACTCTAGATGCTATCCTCGCCTTTTAACATACTCAACAGCTAAAAAAAACACTAAAAAAGAATATTTTCAACTAATTATTATAATTATAGAATAAAATTTGAGTAAATTTACAAAGTTATATGCTTGATTCTTTTTTATTAAAAATACATAAAACTTTGACATTAACTAGAAATATCTCTAATGAATCTCCGTGTACTGGTTGAGAAACAATTCTAAAAATACTAATTATAAAAAAATTATTGTTTATTTTCTTTTTTAACTATAAAAATAAATATTTATGTAATTAATTAATTATTTTCATTACTTTTTTATTTATTTCATACACAGAGCATAGGTTATTCATTCAACAGATGTTAAAAAGCAATATACTGAATAGATTATTGATTTTTATGCATTTATATTGTCGTAATTAGTTATTATGTATCTATCGAGTGAAATCTCGTTAGATACGATTTTAATACAATTTCGTGACAAAAGAACATATTTATTGTAAATTAACAATCTAAAATTTATATAATAAGGCAACTATTAATAGAGAACACGTGTTGTATTGTTACTTATTGACAGTTTTTCTTCCTTAATGATTATAATTTAACATAATTCATGACCTTAAATTGATTTTTTTTTAATTATATTCTGTATAATTATATTATATTATCTCTTTAACAGCTCATAGATGTAAACATGCAATAAATTACCTCGTATAGGCCTAAATGGAATTTA
>NW_019390682.1:0-630 GCF_000671375.1 Centruroides sculpturatus
ATAATGTAGTATAATTTAAATGTGAGATATGGAAGTGAATAAAGTTAAATGCTTCTGTATTCTGTAACTGAGTGTTTGTAGTATAATGATGATATTGGGAAGATATCATTTTTAGAACTGTGTATGAAATAACTTATAATTTCATATATTAGTGTCTACATTTATTTTCAGAATGTTATAAAATTTGGAAAATAACTGTATCCTACACATTTGAAGAGAAATAAATTACAGTAGAGCCTCGATTATCTGACCCCCGATTAACTGACACCTCGGTTAACCGACCGTCCTAGTCGGCAAATTTCAAATGTCCGCTAGTGATGTGGCACTACAATATTTGGCTATGTCTTGGCTACTTTAATAATATTTTTACATGTTTTAGCTGGCAACACTCATTCGACCATGAAAGGGAGCCAGTATTTAAACGAGGCTTAATTTTCTAATTTTTAATGATATGATAGCGACGATTATTATTTTAAAAAATTTTTGTTAGGCTTAACATCGATGAAAATTCAACGCAAAATAGGTTAATAGCGATATACTAATATACTAATTACATGGGATATAATAATATACTACACTAATAATGGATTTTTTCATACTTTTCGGTTATCCGACTTTTCAATTATCCGA
>NW_019390682.1:1883-3200 GCF_000671375.1 Centruroides sculpturatus
CCCAAATTTGAGAAAAGGAGAGAAAGGCCAAAAGATAAAAAGTAGTGAGAAAGGTTAAATAGACCTTCTGTTATGCAAATATTGACCTTTAATTTTCCAACCTTCCTCACTACTTTTTATCGTTTGGCCTTTCTCTCCTTTTCTCAAATTTGGGTCTATAATCCTTTGAGTTCCAACTCCAGCATTATTTAGTATTCCTTCCAGCATTGCAATATTTGGCTACCCCTTTTTTTAGTTTGGCGTAAAAATTATCATTTTGCTCATTGGCTACTTTCTGGGCTACATATTATTTATAAATATATTAGTCGAATAAAAATGCACTTTAAAATGGTGTTTCGTCATTTTTTATTAATTAGAGACCCAAATAAAATGAATATTTGTGTTTTTCAAATAAATTTTTGTTTGTCTCCTTTATAATAAATGAATTTATTTATTTCTAAGTAAAAATTGAAAGTGTCTGGAGAAGTAATTTTTTAAAATATCCTTTTTCGTGATAAAGTTTTAATACTTATTACTATAATCTAGACTTGTTAATCCTTAAATATACTTGTATATTTAAGGATTGAGTCACAAATATATTATATATACTTGTGGCCCAAAACTCCATGACTTCTTCCAATGTGGCCCAGAGGAACAAAAAGGTTGGACACCCCTGCTCTACAGGTATACCTCGAGTTATCATTTCGAGTTACATTATTTGTCAAAAAAATATATGGAAAAATAAAAATCAAGTTTAAGTCATTTTATTCAACTTTACGTCCATCCGCCACAAATATTGAAGTCGTAATATCACTAGAAAAGCATTAAAGCACACAAAATTATATTAAAATATGCACATTTACAGTAAATGTTAATATAATTATCATAAATCTTAGAGAATGAAACATGAAAACATCTGTGACTGTGTTGTCTTATTTAGTGGTTTTTTAAGAGCTCAATATTGGCATTTTCCACGGTAGTTCCAATATTTACCGTTTGGCGACATTGTCAGCGCCACTCGATATTGGTAAATTTAATATAAATTAGTTTATTTTCTACTGTCGCAAGATAATTTTAATAACTGTATTTGTTATTTAACCTTACAAAATCATCTTATTTTGTAATGTCTTAGAGCACACCACATTCACAGATAGAGTCCGTGATGTACTGTAAACATCGCCAAATTGTAAACATGTACATTTAGGCCTACAAGTATGAACTGTATGTACTGTACATGAATTTGTAAATTTAGATTACTTTTTCCTGTACTATATTAAAAACTAAAATTTATTTGTTCGTAAGCTTAAAATAGATTCTTATTAACAATATATTATTAAA
>NW_019390683.1:0-2943 GCF_000671375.1 Centruroides sculpturatus
GCCAGTGCCGTCAGACTCTTCGCAGCCCTTGTCATATGTAAGTATTGGACCAAATTTTTTCCGGTTGGTCGGTTTTGTTGGATGCCTCCAGGCACTCAGAGTCGCGACAACTCTGAGCACCTTCCAATTTGCTCCTCCCTTTTGTGGACAGTGGACGGTGTCACTTTCAGTTTTCAGTGCCGTTTTGGCTTTCTTGAATGCTCTCGCAACCCGTGCCAGTTCGTGCTTTGCTTGCATGGCCGCTTGATGGGTTTTCGGACTCGGAGAGAAGAGTAAAATGACAGAAAGACTATGAGATGCCTCGAAAAGAATCCGGATTTGGCTTATAAAGAATTTAATATTTAACTGACTTAAATCTGACTGTTGTACCTTGCGAAGTAATACCCCCTGCATTTGTATGATGCTTCTGCCGGGCCTTGGATGCTCCTCAGAAGTCATCATTTAAAAAATTATACAGCGTCCATTTGGATTTGGATCTTGATCGTATTGAAATGCTGCTTGAGCTTCATTTTTATTTCGAAGAACAAGAATGACCTCACCATCTCGTATTTGTCTCAAAACAAGTGTTTTTTGCAAAAAAACACTTGTTTTGAAGACTGTGCATGCAGAAGTATTATCCCGGTGCAGCTGGATTTGGTTGCACTACAGTTTGGTCTTTTGCAACAAACTTTGTGCAATTACCTCAAAATGAATTTACTGTCTGACTGGGAGGAATGAATTTCTGGTACATTATCCTCTTAGAATAAAAATGATCTCTTTGTTGCATCAACTTTGCCTTGCCTTCTTGCAACGTGAGATTATGGTTTTGTTCGGGGCTTAGTTGACATAGATTTCCTGCAGCATTTCAGTGGTTTAAGTGGTAGATTTTCCATGTTTAATGCAAAATTTAATGTTAGCTCTTTGCGACTTAGGTTTATTCTTGAGTCTTAGTGTAACATTAACACAATGTTACAAAATTGCATGTAGCAAGCATTCTAGTTTGAAAAACTTTACTTGGCAGATTGATGCTCAAATATGGAACATAATAAGAAATGGAATGAATGCAAATTAAATAATGTTTTAGTCATGTACATAAATACAAAGGATCTTTGGTGGCAAAAAGATTACTTTGCACTACAGCTGAATAGCAGAAACTCTGGTGTCTTTTTGATTGCACTGTATCCCCACACTTTGTAACACAGTGGCGCATCTGCTGTGTCACAACTCCTTCCAGTTCAAAGGAATTACGTATGAACAACAAAGAGGAGTCCCAATGGGCAGCCCCATTACAGGAGACTTGTGTGAAATGGTAGTGAAGAAACTGGAATCGGAATTTCTCCCAAAATATCTCCCTAGCATCCTAATATATAAACGCTAGATTGATGATATCCTAATCCTATGGAAAGACGAGCCGAACATTAATGCACTAGTCTAGGATATCAATAACAACCTGTATGGCTTAACTATAGAAATAGACCAGACATATCCCACAGAGGCGCACTTCCTGGACATTAACATTAAGATTGAAAGCGCAACCGTCCACCCAGCAGTTTATCGCAAATCGACCTCAGCTTGGTTATACATACCAGCAGCGTCATGTGATCCTCCACAATACAAAGTGTTCAAAGCCTTGATCAGGAGGGCACATACACACTACTCGTCCCAAGTGGCACTCAGGTCCGAAATGAAACGCATAGAGGATATAGCCAAACAGCACGGCTACCATGGGCTCATAAATAAACTGAACGTAAAAATGCAGCAGGAAGCAAATCGTCACCAACTCTCAACACAACTCTTCTAGTAGCAACATCCCTATCACATATAATCCGGTACTAAAATTCATATACAAGGAAATAGCTAAGAAAAAGAATATCCATATTACATTTAGAAGACGCGCTACGATTTTTGATTTGTTAAGGAAAAGACACCCCACACCAAAATAAGCTCCCTGACGTCTACACCATCCCCTACCATTGATCACAGGTGTGATAGAAACATGATCTACATAGGATCAACTAAACGCCCCCTAGTAACCCGGATCAAAGAGCATAAAGCAAATATCAACCATGAAAGAACCAACACAGCTCTTGCCGTATACTCGTCGGACCCTGACATAGAACTAGGGTTTCTTTCCCGGGATTCTCGCTGTTTATTCCCTATGAGAAAAATCCCGGGAAATCTCTCATTTCAATAATAATTTACCATGTCAGGTTTTTTTTCTATTATTTATTATATGAAAAGTTGCATCTTGAAGACTCACCTAAAAGGGAAATTTTGAGGTTTCTTGCTATTATTACCTATGTTTTACAAGTCTCTACTTGTTAGTTCANTGAGATTGGCCCTACACTTTTAGTTACTTACTAGAAAATAAATTAAATTATTCAAATTTATGATATTCCTGTATGATCTTTTTTATTCATATAAAATTCTATTTTACTATCTCATCCCGGAATTTCCTGGGATCCCGGGAAAAGAAATTATTTTTCCCGTAATCCCGCTGGAAGCAAATTTTCCGGGAAATGAGAAACCCTACATAGAACCCATATTCTCTCAAGCAAAGGTCATTCACACCCCCCCACTGTACAAACCAACTCAGATGGCTGGAGGCGATCTACATATGCCTAAACACGAGTGAAGGACATAGTTGCATTAACTACAAGGATGAAATCGCTCTATCAACGGCCTGGCAGGCCCTGATAGATAAATCTCTAAGATAAAGCACACCATGCATAACGCGCAAGTCCGTGGTGAGTCATTGGGTCAGGACATCATTCCAGATCGTATTTCGTAACAACTTTGAACCCCATTCCGTTAGAGCAGTGATCGTTACCTGAAGAAGAACCGTAACAGTTCGAAAACGTTTGTAACTGTTGTAAACTGTGATGATACACGCAACGGTAAAAGGTTTATAGATACGAGTTGTTAAATGCAGTTTATTAATTTTTGAATTTTCTGTGTGGGGAA
>NW_019390684.1:0-2789 GCF_000671375.1 Centruroides sculpturatus
TTTGAAACTACACCAGTATAATAAGAGCTATTTATAAACAAAGTCTACATCGATAATATATAAACAAAAATTGAAATATTTCAGGACATAAAGAAACAAATAATTAAAATAATAATTCACAATAGAATTTAATTGAAACTGTAGATAATTTAAAGACAAACGCAACAATAATTGGAGTGCTTAGTACTTCTTTCTTGTGCTATGGGAACAAAATTGCAATAGAGTCGAAAGCATCTTTCTTACTTAAATCTACACAAAATTCAATTTCTCTGACATTAGAATCCGAAAAAACTTGTATAGTTTTAGATAAGGAAGAACGTATGAAGTTAACTCTGTTTGTATTTAACTGTATTCTGTGATGCCAAGCTACTTTTATCTTTGTCTTTATTAATTTATTTAATAAAAAATTCTGAATGTACAAGTTTTACCAAGATTGCAAAGAGTTAGTTACACGTAGTAAAATAAATTTGTGTGTTATCAAATCACACTAACCAGTTAAAACTTTAGTGATGCTTTCTGTTTTATCTCTTGTCGGACAATATATAATTGTCGGACCTTCAAACGTCAATCGACCATCTTTCACCTGCATCACGGAAAGTAGATCATCTCGAATCGAATGACTCTTTTGAAAAACTTCAAAGTACAAATTCTTTCTGTAACGGAAAAAATAATATTGGCAAGTCTTTCAAATTTTTTGAATTAGTTTAATACCTAAACACACTCAATAAAACCTTTTAACTTTATTAAATTCTAACGTTTTCAGTTAACGAAAACATTAGAATTTAATAAATACGCTGCATAGTTAAAAGATTTTATTGAGTGTGTTTAGTTATTAAGAAATGCAGTCTACGATGAGTTAGTTTAATACTTAAAATATTAAATAAACAAATCTCCAAAATGCTAACCAAAACTAAAAATGTAAGAAAATTATTTGTTAAATGTTCAAAATTTAAGCACTTTCAAGCCTTCCTGTTCATTTTTGGGAACATAAAACATCCTGTAGAACATTAAACATTCTAAAAGACATACAAATATTATCATATTTTTGGAATGTGCTTCAAATGGTTACTTTTTTGGGTATTTATGCCCCGAAGATAAACCAGAAAGCCATGAAAGCGCATGAACTACAAATATTTTAAAAATTTATTCCAATAAAGCACAATTTTCTTATATTTAGCTTTAACTTAATTTTCAGAAAAACATTTTGATTTTTCCCTTATATTGTATCATCAAATGAGAAGTTTATTGAAGAACACTAGACTTTGCAACGTAAGTCATATACACTAATTACTGTCCTGCTACTTGTTGCAAAATAAACTGAATAAATTAATGATGCATAATGTCATTCGAGAACTGCCAACTCCCAGAGTCATTGAGTCTACTCCTCGTGAGAAAACTCTTTGTTTGATCAACCCATAGAATGCAAATATCTCTATAAACTATATAAAATATGCTTTGCATTATATCTTGTCTTAAATTCTTGAAAAATAAAATCATCTCACCTGTCAAACGACGAAACAAACAAACGACAGTCCTTCAAATGAAGTGAATCGACGATGTCTTTCTGCACCAGTGGCGTCGCCGTGGCGGTTAAAGCCATGAACGGAATCTAAGACACGCGTCACAATTAATATAAAATATATGCAAGGAAATATTTTAAGTAAAAATACTTGCAGTTGGAAAACAATCCCTGAGACAGCCCAATTTCCTGTACTGTGGACGAAAGTTATGTCCCCACTGAGACACGCAGTGAGCCTCATCAATTGCAAGCAACACTATCCCTATTTTTAATATAGTTAATATTATCATCAGTTTTTCTAAAGTTTTTTCACATTTTTAACTTGCAAAATAATTTGACCTATTAACTTAAACAATTATTTTTTAATCAAAAGGTTTTACAAACGTAATCTTACCTACTTTACTATGTATCTCATTAAGTATATTTATAGCTGCTACTGCAAATTCAGGAGTTATGTACAGTAATCTGTATTCACCTCTGAAACAAAGAAAATTAGTTATATAAATAATACCAGTTAGAATCATACACAACATCATTTATAAAGAAATAAAAATATTAAGATTAAAATTTGATGTATTTGTCAATGATACATTTCCATAATTAGAAGCTAAAAGACACAATTAAACCTATCATTTAGAAGTCAGTTTATTATTAATAAACATTTTTGAAGCTTCTTCTCTTCCAAATGGTTAATTATTTCAATTTAATGACTAAATGATTACAAAAATTCATCATCTTGGTTTACGGAAAACCCAGTTCTATACTGTTTTACATCAATGCAAAATCTGACTATCTGTTTTTGTATAAGATTTCAGTTTTCCATGATTTAACACATAGAGACCTTTTACTCCCTATCAAATATAAAGACATTAAAAGGAGCTAAACCTCATTAAATAAATGACAGCCTGACATAATTACCCAAAAGTGTTAATTGACAATATGATTAAGATGACGATAGAGATAATGAAATTGAACAAAACTAGTTTGAAAATCCAAATCAAATTCAAAGTTGAATGAAAAAATAAAGAGTAAATATCAGGGCTTTGAAGCACTTGGAGTGACCATTTATTTGAGTTGCTTTGCGCTCCAGCATCAAAGTATTTGCTCCCGCTCTGCTCTGTGCTCTTGTTAAAATATTCTTGTAGGAACTACATTAATTTTTCTTATAAGTACATATAAAAAAAACTTGTTTATTTACAACTAATTTATTTATTATTAAAAAAATTAACATAAAACCAGAAATTTATTTGTTAATTTTAATAAATAAAAT
>NW_019390685.1:0-2806 GCF_000671375.1 Centruroides sculpturatus
ATCATTGCAAATGAAATGGCCGTTTTCTAAAACGTAAACTTTCCGGCCTTGTTTAACTTTTTTCCATGTGAACAGTGCTGTATTTTTGCAATTGGAAGAACACACAACATGTAACATGTGAATTTAAAAATGTAATCTCATTTATATTGTGGGTTTCACATGTTTAACAAGTACTTTTACTGACGGCATAAAAATTTTCTTTTAAGGGTATAAGCATAGACATAATGCACCCAAAGCAACCCGAAATACCAATAAAACATTTAGTAAACGTTTTGTGAGTGATCAGACCACCAGGCATTGGTTCAAAAATTTAATTCTGGGGATACAAACCTCAAAAATCAGAATTGAAGAACATCATCGAATCAGACATCACCTGGACATGAATGTTCAGGTGATGTTCAATTTTTCCACGATTTCCTGGACATGAATTTCAACCATTCAACCATTTCCCGACGTCTAAGTAAATAGAGAAAGTCAAGAATCTCGACAAATGGGTACCACATGAACTCAGTAAGAGAAATAAGGAGCATTGTTTTAAGATGTGTTTATTCTATGGTTACGGTTACTTTGAAGGGAAATTCATCGTTTTGGTTTTTATGTTTTATTGATTGTAACTTTGTAATTTTACCACCACAAAGGGACGCATTAGTATAATGTAAGGAGAATAAAATGTAAAGACACTGTATATTTTTCAGTGTTTCTTCTGTGTTCGTTTATCGTTTAGTCTTTGTTCTCTGTTTTTCGGAATGTCTCTGGGAAAATGGATTCGTTATCTAGTTTAAGATAAAATAACCAGATACTTATTAAAAATAATACACATTTATTAATAAAAAGTAATAAAAACAGAAGGAAATTGGAAGCTCTGAAAGAGAGTTTGTAATATGTATACTATTATCATTAACTTTAAGGAAGAGTTATACTATCTCAAAAGCTTAATTCAATTCCATAGCAAGATTTTGAAATACGAAATCATATTATTAGATTTTCTAATATATAGAAATATATTATAGATGAAATACAGAATCATATTATACATTACTAGGAGGGTTTCTTCCACTTGTACTGTACAAAAATTTTGTGATGATTCATCGATTCCCAGTGTCGCAGTTTCTATTTTTTTTCTTGACTAAAAAATCGTTTTTATATCTACTCTATTCTTTATAAATAGAGTAGATATAAACATAGCTACTCGATATATTGAATCATTGCAAATGAAATGGCCGTTTTCTAAAACGTAAACTTTCCGGCCTTGTTTAACTTTTTTCCATGTGAACAGTGCTGTATTTTTGCAATTGGAAGAACACACAACATGTAACATGTGAATTTAAAAATGTAATCTCATTTATATTGTGGGTTTCACATGTTTAACAAGTACTTTTACTGACGGCATAAAAATTTTCTTTTAAGGGTATAAGCATAGACATAATGCACCCAAAGCAACCCGAAATACCAATAAAACATTTAGTAAACGTTTTGTGAGTGATCAGACCACCAGGCATTGGTTCAAAAATTTAATTCTGGGAATAAAAACCNAGACATACACACCTTACATTATTAATAAATTTATTTAAGGAGACATTAACAAATCTTTAATTCAAATTAATTGATCTAAAAATTGTTATGACTGAAATAGTTGTTTGTCCAATTTATTTGTTGAATGTTTCAGGAAGAAGTTAAATTCAAACAGAAAACGGTTAGACTTGAACTATTGAACAATGGTAAATCCAAAAGAAATTGATTTTCTCTTGGATTTAGCATTGTTCAATAGTTTAAATCAGAGGTTTTATTTTATTTTTGCTTGAGATTTTATTCATTTATTCAAAGTCAAGATAAAAAAATCAACACGGCAAATATTATATACACAACTAATAAATAAATTATACTTCAAAAACATTAAAAATGAATACAAGAAAGAATATACATTAACATTATACAAAGCTTGTATTTTTCTGTATTATTCTTCAAAGTGTATGTACATTATGATAGATCAACTAAGTTTTTATAACTTTATATAGCATGGAAATTTATTAATAGTCTAGTTTGTTTTGTCAGAATCGTGTATAATTTGATATAATTCCCGTAATAAATGTTAAATCAGCATAATTAATATTTATTATAAAAAAAACAATGCTTTCTTCTATCAGAATTTATAACTTTATATATAATATGATTAAAGTTTGAATATTTCAAAAAGATACTAACGTTAACAATAATTTATATTATCTGCATAGCAAATTATAGTAAAGTGGAAATAAAATAATATTGTTTTAATGGCTTATCATTATTAAATTTGTATTATCAACTGTGGTATAATCAGAATTGTTGCCCCAAGTTATCATTATCATTGTCGATGGTCATTCCTATATTTTTAAGAATTTAGAAAAATAGTTTATTTATTTATTTTTAATACAAGACACGACTTTTTAAACATTTTTTAATTGTAATTTTCAAATTTTATAGAATTATTTTTGTGAAATGCCACACACAAAGATGTGCAGATTCTTGCTTTGCTGATGCCTAGAACCAGAGTTAAAAAGAGCATCATTATAAATCATACGTGGTATTCCAAAGTCAAGAATCTTTATTTAATGACTATAAGATTTTCCAGAAGACTTTTCTGTTTTATATTCTTTGTATAGGCTTACTCCAGTAGATAAACTTTCCTTCTAAATTATGTTAATTAAGTTATAAAAAGAATTATATTAGCAATTAACAGCTTAGTTTAAATACAGTGAAATATTATTCTAAAAATTATCTCCTGTTTAAAAAATGTTATTAATTTATTCTATTTAATAAAGTAAATGAG
>NW_019390686.1:0-2824 GCF_000671375.1 Centruroides sculpturatus
TAACTGTGGGTTAATTCACTAAACACTAATATTAGTGTTGTAAAGTGTTGTAGGTCCTCACGATTTTCTTCACATAAACAGGGACTATTTCCTTTACGAAAGTTGTTGCGAGAAGTATTGTGCGTGGCCGCTTGGCTGACGATTTTCTGATAAAAGAATCAATTCACCAATCCTACTCATTCTTTTGAAATTAATTTTTGAAATGATGTCTGCCTACTTTAAACTGATTGGTTAGCTAAAAATTGCGTATTGATTTATTGTAGAAGGGGCTGGAGAATTTTTAATTAATAAAGCATAATTGATATCAGATATTTTGTAATACTTTACGAAACAAAAATGATATAAATATTATGTATATATATATATATACAATCANCGACATAAAACCGTTTTAACGTCATATTTGAAGCACTCCCAAATTTACAAAATTAGATTACAAATTTTATTTAACATAGAAGAAACTAGTATTCGGTCCTAAGGTCAGATTCTAAGAAGAAGTGAACTCTGGTTCACTTCTTAGAATGACTGTGGGTGGTACTCTCCCCTAGCTGACTTCGGTGGGGTGAGGTGGCTGTTTTTCCTGTTTGTAGAAGAGGGTCGCCATTTTGTATTTTATTTTGACTGGATTCTCGGTTCCCTGACTACCTACGAGTCTGGATTTTTTTATGCGCCAATGATTTGGGCATCTAATACTCCCGACATGTACTCCTTCATACCTCTATGCTGGTAAGAACATGGAGCTGTATCATTTTATAAACAAGGCATAGTCTTGTCAGCAATCCTTCTTAAATAATCAATCACAATCCTGTTTTGATAATTTTCTGTAATCATTTTGACTCAAGCAGAGATTTCTGCATATTTCATATTTCTTGAATTGCCTTGATTTCCAGCAAGTAATTACACAATTTTATGATTGTGAATACCTTGTTGTTACTTCAAGCATTCGATAAAGCGAAAAATATTCGGAAACAGCCATCCACAAGTTTCTCAAAATCTCTTGTGCCATCCTTCTACATCGTTGTTGGTGCGATACTGATCATCCAAAGTGCGCTAATACACATTTTTAAATTGAATTGGAAAAGTTAAGATTTGATGCCCACGACGTAATCTTCGTACAGTATAAATATGTTCGATATAATTTGCAACAAGCGTTGCTTTTTCGGGAAATTCTTCTCTTTCAACCAACTCATCGAATGTATTGCTGACATTGCCATCTGAAATGAATGCCAAGGATGAAATCATTCTAATCCACAGAGAAAACTCTTGATCAGTTTCATATAGACGCTTTTAACTTTTCTTCGTACGGACTGCTCCAGATGAAAAAAGCATCCTGTTTTCGAAATGTCTGTAGAGTAATGCTGCTCAAAATCAGTCATGTTTTGGAGATTTTCAGATGCTTCAATTCTTGAAGAAGTTTGACATAAGTAGCTCGTGCCTTATTCGACAGAAGAGTAATAAACTACTGGAATAACAGAGCTGTATTTCACTACGTGTATTGTATAAACTTTTTCGAAAAGCGAAGATACAGTGCTAAATATTCCATCAACAAACCATTCTCTCCTTTGAATCAAAATATGGCAATTGCTGTTCTTTGAAAAAAATTACCATTTTTCCTAGCAGCAATTCTTGTTTTGAATCGCTCAGCAGAAATTGTTCCGCTTCACCGTTAATCATAATTTGTTAGTAGCTTTCAGAAATCTTCAATTCGTCGATGTTTCCCGCTTCTTGTTCTTGCCTTTTCTCGACGAATGAGTTTCTTAATGAAATTCTTTTCCGGTAAAAGTGCAGAAACATCTGCATGTGCATCTGCAATGACATTTCTAATAATTTGTTGTTGTCATTAATGACTCATGAGTCATGGTGGCGTATTTTTTTTTTTTACCTCATTGATCAACTGAATAGTTTATGCCTAGCAGCTGGTGCAGCGTGAATTTGTTCTGTAACTACCTGGATGACTTCGCCGTTTATGCCAGCCATCCAAACTCGACCTTTACTGCTTGATTTTTTTTCACAGATCCAGTTTGCATGCTTTTCGTTTTTTGGTTTTCTTAGAAAAATTATAAATTTGATTTTCAAGCACAAGCTTTCGCTTGTTTTTTTAACAATACGCTTTCAGCCATTTTTTTAAAACTCTTTCCGTCCTGTAGGCACTAAGAAGGAGTCTTTTTAGCAAGCCCATTATGAGTTCAGTCAGGACTACAATGGAGCGGCGGGTTGGTGAAAGACGGGACCCGACATATTCAGAAAGATAACCACCCGAGAAATTTCTGGAAATTTTTTGATATGTTCAAATTCAATTTAAAAATCTGTATTGTTTTTTAGCCATAGGCTGATCAAAAAGACACCACAGATCGAGAAAATTATGCAAAAAATGAACATTATCCAATCTTCTTTGGTATCGCTGCTTTTGGGCGCGATCGTTCAAACTTCGCCTGCCACGACCACGAGATCGTTCACGATGCATCTTCGATGAAATGAACCTATCTAATTTCAAAATTTCTCTCCGTTGCGTGTCGGCCCGTTGCTTGTCGATGCGTAACGAAAAGTTCCCGTTTTTGAAAAAAAATAATCGTGTCTATTGTATCGTCCGAAATTATTTTTTTATTTTGCACAAACAATATGCAGTTTAACCCGATTATAATGTCATCGAATGTAACGACAACCCTAATATAACGTCAAACTTTTATCGGTCCTACGATTTTACTATACCAGATAATGTTAAAAAAAACCCACTTGTAACGACATAAAACCGTTTTAACGTCATATTTGAAGCACTCCCAAATTTACAAAATTAGATTACAAATTTTATTTAACATAGAAGAAA
>NW_019390687.1:0-2895 GCF_000671375.1 Centruroides sculpturatus
GAGTCACTTAGATTTTACAAATACGTGTGCCGGGCTGTGAACGGTTCACGTATTTGTAAAATCTAAGTGACTCGTACAACACGGAATTCATATAAAACGGAATAATCAACAGTGTTATAGGGGGGTCGACTTGTAATTGTTTCTAAGAGGCTATACTATTAACTAAATCGTTACAAATAGATGCTAACACGTATTTTCCCTTTCACAGAAAGGAAAATATTTTAAATAATAATAAATTGTGCAAAAAAAAATAGGAATAAAAGCCGCACACCGCTAACCAGGTGGCAAAAGATAGTGAAAGAATACGAAATCCTGTTAGGTTGACAAACTTAGAAATCGCATTATGCGTGAAGCAAAACAGTAGGATGGTCCTGCAGAACGTGGGAAGGAACTCCTAATTCCATTAACGCTTTTCAAAATCTTCTTATACCTTTGCAGGCCAGAAAGAAACAAGCAGAACTAAGTCCGGATCGTTCTGGCTCCGCAAGCAACTGAAAAAAGAAAAGAGGATGTCAAAAGAAAGAAAGAAAGGAAGGTGTTTAGTCTGTACATGTGAAAACAAAACAAAACAAAAAACAAATATTTATAATTAATTTATCGGAAGAGGTCAGAGACGATGACGACGATGACGATGACGATAAACTTTTACAAATTTCTGTGATTTTTTCGTGATTGAAAAATGCTCATTTATGTGTATTTGTATGGAGAAAACACAAGACAATTATCTTTTTCTTTGTTTTCTACCCATTCCCTCCATCCCTCCTTCATCTATGATGCAGCTATGCCTCTCCAAGTCTCAGTTTTAAAATCCATACATTCTCTTTAATCCCCCCCTCATCCCCTTGTCATTCTCCTCCCTTTGGTAACAAATAAAATAAAATAAATAAATAAATAGAATTTTAATATATGTGATTTCAATTTTCGAGACTTGTAGACGGCAAAATGCAAGCAATAATTGTGTAAAACTGTCATATATTTTTTTTTCTCTCTTTATGTACATTGTTGACAATGCTGATGTCTTGTTGTCTGTTACGTATTGATGTCAGAAGTGCTTATTTGTGACGTCATTTGTACAGTAATGTAGATTATTAAAATAAAATATATATAAAAAAAATAACAATACAGGTGTTTATCCAATTGTATATTATCACAATACTATTCTTGGGGTTTATTTTAAATATATTTTTCTAAGAATTCTTTACGCAATTATATTCTTATGAAATATTTAATAAATAAATTCACTTTTCCCCCTTTCCTATAATTTAATATTTTCGGTTTTTCCCTAACATAAGCTGGGATGTGACGTATATTTCTGTTATCTTTAAATTAATGTATATGACTAAAAAAAAAGTCTCCAGTTACACAACGATGTAATTATCATGTAGAGGTAACAAGGTTAACTTGTCATAGGTCACGTGGCAACAGGTAGTGCCACGATGACTATCTAAATCACCCTATAATCCAATTCTTATATTTTATTCCCTACTAGCAGTAATTATGACGTTGAGAAAATTACAATTTAATTCGTATTCCATATCGGAATATTTATCTAAATCACTGATTTAAATAGTAAAATATAGTTTTGCACCCCTCGTTAACAGATACGTACGTGTGTTGTATTGTTAAAAATGTTTAGAAAGGAATTTCTATTAGTCAGTGTGCCCCTTAATTATGGATGGATATTTGAGCGAATGAAGAAAACCAACACAGGAGCTAAGTCTATGATGATAAACACTTTAAATATAGGAAGACCACCATAAACTTCAATGGTAACATTTAAATCAGATGAAGTTTTTCTTACAAGTCCCACGTGCATTGCCCGGGGCCCGTCATATTCGATCGACAATGTGTGATGATAGAGGGCTTCTATTCTTTTCTATTAGGGGAGGAACGCCATTAGAGGATCAGCGGGGGTCAGCACTAGATTAAAGTCTTATCGCACATTGGAGCACAGATTACAACTGGGTAGGATAGGAAGGAAAGTAAAAAAAAAAAAAAGTAAAAGTGAAAGTTGTATAATTTGATTTACTTTCTCTCTCTTCCTCCTCTCTCTTTTATCCTCTAGAAATTATCTTTGAAGCATTCTGGTTCCATGTTTCTTTGATGCTGTTTATTTTAATTTCTTTCAATCTATTTTAATTCTCTGTTTGTGTGTGTGTATTAAATTCAGTGACAGTAAGCTGTTTTGATATTTATCGAGACTTTCAACATTATTTTATTTTTATTTGTTTTAATAATAAACGAAGTGAATGTTTAATTATTTAATTTGTACACTTTTCTCACAGATTTTCGAGTATTATTTATTTTCGGTCTTTTCTATTTACTGATTATTTTAGTCTTTGAAGTTCAAGTTTAATGCCTTGTATCTTTGAGGAAAAACAAAGACCGTTCAAGGCTGTTAATTGTTTTCACGAGTTTAATATAAAGGAAACATGGCAATGTTTGAAGCTCTGTACCCAAAAAGTCAGTGTGCATCTAGTGTGGTATTTGCGCTATCATCATGCATATAGTATAGTATTGTATTTGTCATTTTGCCCTTAGTATAATATTTTATTTGTCAATGTGCACTCAGTACAGTATTGTACTGTCACTGGGCATGGTATTGTACTTATAGTACCGTTTCGTTCGATAGTATGGTGTCTACAAATGTTATCGTGTGTGTTTCTAATATAAATATAAAAGCAGAAACATAACAGAAAGGTACAGTCGACCCCCTATAACACTGTTGATTATTCCGTTTTATATGAATTCCGTGTTGTACGAGTCACTTAGATTTTACAAATACGCTGTGAACGGCTCACGTATTTGTAAAATCTAAGTGACTCGTACAACACGGAATTCATATAAAACGGTATAATCAACAGTGTTATTGGGGGGGTCGACTATAAAATGTTG
>NW_019390688.1:0-445 GCF_000671375.1 Centruroides sculpturatus
AACGCGACGAAAAAATTTTACTCGTCATAAAACGATAAGTAGTTTGTCAAATTTTTATTCATAAAAATGCAGTTTTAACTGCTTTTTATTTTATAAAATCCGTCTTCTTACGCTACCAGAGGGCCTTTTAAACAATAGGTAGTCTGTTAGGGTTGGTTACTAGTAGTCCAAATTCAATACGAGCGTTTGTTTCTTGAAAATTTGAATACGGTTTAAATACAGTATTTACTTTTAATATTACAGTAGAGCCTCGATTATCCGACTCAATTGGGGACTGGGGTTGGTCAGATAATTGAAAAGTATGAAAAAATCCATTATTAGTGTAGTATATTATTATATCCCATGTAATTTGTATATTAGTATATCGCTATTAACCTACTTCGCGTTGAATTTTCATCGATGTTAAGCCTAACAAAAATTTTTTAAAATAATAATCGTCGCTATT
>NW_019390688.1:2308-4007 GCF_000671375.1 Centruroides sculpturatus
CGTAAGTCGAATTCGCGTAAGTCGGGGTATAATTTCACATATAAATACATACAAATAATTTTTAATTGGGGCCGGAGACTAAAGAAAACAATAATTTATAAAAAAATGTTTAATAAAATCTTAGATAATACATATGTATAACAAATTATTATTACACAATTTTCCACATTTACTTGATTATCACACCATAATTTTAACATCGTTTCCATCTCAGGGATAATACCATGAAGTTTACGAATGATGCTTGAATTTAAAGATTGAGCATTTTTTACAGCTTCGAGAATTTTTTCTTTACCTTTCATAGTTGTTCTGACCGTCGATTCCGATAGATCAAACTTCTTTGCCAATTCACAAATTTTCATCTTTGTATCGAAGTCTTTAATAATGTTAACTTTACAAAGATAAAGTTTTTCTTTTCTTGTTTGATGCAGAAGAATCAGTTCTACTTCGTTCAGATGACATAGTAGTCTCTCAAGTCTCCGCAGATATAACAAAACACAGAAATAAATAACACAAAATAAATTGTAGCTATATGTCGATTCCGCGCGACACGTCCGAACATTTAAACCGAACAATAGTGTGGGGGAGTGAGTAATCAAGAGCTGCGTGGCGCTCAAACAAAAGACGAATCGACGAGATTTGAAAATCGCGTAACTCCGGGTTCGCGTAAGTCGGGGTAGCGTAAGTCGAGAGGTATTACTGTACATTAATCTTCGTATTTAGTCAAGTTTGTTTAATCATTTTTACTCTCCCAGCTGTTATATATAACAGAGGAAAAGTGCAGCGATCGGTCAGAAAATGACCCCTCCCAAATTTTTTGCATTTTTCGACTCGGGACTTATGGAAATGTCAAGATATGCAAAAGATTCGAAGGTTTTTATATATATATATATGGATGTTAGACTATGTGGAAGGCACGATTTTGTTCACCCTATTTGAAGCTTAATAACTTCTGTGGTTTTTGAATCGGAGTCGGATGATTTAACACAGGAGTTATTAAGCTTCAAATTGGTCGAAGACCGCTTGGCCACTGGTGGGCACGAACTTAATCGTGCCCACTAGTGGCCAAGCGGTCTTCGTACCCTGAACACTGGGAGTTCGGTCGTTGGTTCGCGCTTCGTTCGGACGGGCTGCCCACGTGAAGTTTTCCGGGTTTTCTCCACGTCTGTAATGCCTATATGGGGGCCTGTTTTACTTAAAAACACCTCCCGGAAGGCATAGCCCCAGGCAGATCATTCAAGTGTTGAGTTGCCATAAATTAAACAACAACCACCATGGGTGTCGGTTTTTAAAAGTTGGATAAGGAATTTTGTGAAAGCAGGACCCTACTTTCACAAAATGGTGATGCATTGCTTAGAGTTAGAAGAATTTTGATACTTTGGATTATGTGAGTTCGATTGGTCAACGTCCAAGGAAAAAATTTGTTTTCATACAGAGAGCAAGTGCCTTGGCTTGCCTTGCATTAAATTATAAATAATTTTTTCAATATTTTGAGGTACGGCATTCCATACCTTCCATAGTGGAAACGACACCCCTGACAACAACAACAACTACGAACTAAATCACGCCCCCACACTAGTATTAACACCCGTCCGGTTTTCACCCGGACAGTCCGGGAATCGACTCACTGTCCGGGTGATCTATTTATTTTGCCGGGGAATATCGTGCGCACCCTGTCGAACTTTTTGTTTTTGTTTTT
>NW_019390689.1:0-3097 GCF_000671375.1 Centruroides sculpturatus
TTAACGGATCACCCTAGTTAATGTGCAGATTAGCTAGGTAATGTACACATTAACGGATTTCGAGCTTTAGCGGTAACATATATATTTGAAACGGGATTTGCATCAAAATATATAAATTAAAAAACTTCTTGTTATCAATATATTTTCATATTTTCAAATTAAAGTCAGCGATTAAAGCAGTAAAACCTTAATATATTCATTTTATTTTATGTGCCACATTTGAACGATTCGTCAGTGGCTATGATAACAGGTTTAAAAAATTTTTTGTTCGAATTTCGAGAGAAATTGAAAGTGTTTAGAAGAAACGATAATAAATCGAACTATCTTATTAATATGTTATATTAATGACACACATTGAGAGTGTATGTTGCAATCACCTTCGGTCCATTATCTCTTCACATAGTTACGTATAATTCTTCTCATTTAAAGTGACAGCTATTGTTTCGCTCAAAGTGAAAAAGGCATTGACATTTATATAGGAATCAGATTTCCTATCTTTCGGGGCCGATTTCATTGTTCCCGGAATTCTTATAGTAAATCAGAGTATCTCTTTCGAAAGGTAATGATTTTCTTAGGTAAGGTGTCAAATTTTAGGCTTTATTTATATTTATTTGTGTCGAAATGTAAACAATTACAAAGTAAAATAATCGCGAAATAAGCTGCAATTTTTTCTTTTCTTCATCTGGCAATGCAGTCGCTTCTAGATCTATAAAGCTCTAATCGTAAACTTTATTCCTTTTTTTATAATTGAGATGCTTAGGATAATTATCTGTTGAATAGTCAAATTGCATGGAAGTTCCTCATAGAGCAATCTTATTTTTCTCGTTTAATTTCATACTTGTAAAAATAAAATTTGCATCGAAACAAATGATTGTCATTGAAAATGTTCGCAAAGTGAAATTTTTTATAATGAACATTTAACGCCTTATTGAAGACAGTTGTGATCTCTTCGCCGAGCGATGAATATGATCATCTCAGTTCTTCATGTAACAAAACAATTACTAACAAACAGGGCTGTGGAGTCGGAATCGGAGTCGTGCAGTTTTGATGTTTTAGCCGGAGTCAGAGTCGTCAAAAATTCCGCCGACTCCGACTCCTTTTTACTTCCCAACTTGTAATGTATATAAAACAGAAAAGTATTGGAATCCTGTCAAATTTGACCCTTCAAGTTATCAAATCTACACGTTTGGAGACCTCCCGAACTCCTCAAAAATGTCAATAAAAGGGAAAAAATTCGCGCGAGTATGTGTGTCGGCGTCTAATTTGTTTAATTTCTTTATTTACTGTTCTGAGATATTAAACATCATCTCAGAACGGGTAAAGTTTAAAAAACGAAATGTGGCACTGTAGCTTGCGTATAAAGGGGCATTAATACTATTAAATTTTTGTTCTTAATTAAAGGTAGACAGGGTGAAGACATAAAAGTGGTCATTTGTCATATCTCTTAATGAATATTTTACTCGTTATTATCGTTCAAAATTAAATTATTATTAATAATAAAATAAAACTCATCTCTACCCTCAAAGTAAGCTTTTTTGTCATTTTATAATAGTACAGTAAAATCTACTCAGTACAAACAAAGCAACAGATACAAAAGGCAGAACCATTAGTTCAAAATCTTGTGACAAAGGATTAACCAGACAAATTTATCTGTGACAGAAAAACTATAGCTAAAAACTAAAATTACTGACTATTTATACTAAAAGGGAAATAAGGAAAGGATAGACAAATAGGACAGATAGATATCTAGTACTAGTCAAGAATGGGTACCCAAGATAATTGACGATGCTAAAACTACCTGGACAACTCCACCACATGTCTTCACTCTCCGACGTCCCAGCCAAAGGTGGTCTCACATGTCTTATCTTTTGCCCTCCAGGCTACCCCTTTTCTTTTGTCTTCTAACACAGTTACTCGACACCCACACTTTGAAGAAGTTTCTAGGAAGTTAAAAACAAAGAGAACAAGAACAAAGAAGGAAAGGAAAATATACATATATATTGAAGATATATAAAAATTTGCAAAAACAATAATGGTATACTACCACAGTTCACTCTTGTGTTACAATGGAACAGAGACAACTGAATACACTGAAAAGAGACAACACTACACTAGTTCACACTACAATCAGTGTTGCTGAATCGTTGCCTCGCTGCACCAGAAGTTACACAAAGCGCGACTCATGAAACCTATGACACAAAGCACACCATTTTCAAACTCTCACAAATTATTTTCAATATTTTGCATTAAANATAGAACGATTGTAAACGTTTCAGAAAATTGATCAAATTGAAAATACGGTAGTTTGTTTGAATCTCAACAATTCTCATCATTCTCGGCGGTAGGTTATATAACAATTACTATGGCTGTTGAAATACTGAATATTAATGGGGTTTGCTTGCAAAACCTCCGCGGGCGAAGTCGCGGGTAACAGCTAGTTTTAAATATAATAAAACGTACAAAGACAGAAACAATATACGTTAATTCGGTCGAATGTAAATATAATTTGAAGAACATAAATCTATGAATGGAAAATATAATAAAGAAAAATATGTTTTATCGAAATTTTAATTTCACTTTTATATTCAAACAATAAATGTATTTCTAATAAATTTCTGACTTGAATAAATGAATGAATTGAACACAAATTTATCCATATTTTCTTTAAATTTCAATTTTAAATATAAAAATATATACAAAATGTAATTACTAATCTGATTATCTGCATGCAAAACATCAAAAATATTTTTGTAATAAATAAAAAATAAATGCAAGATTTAATTCGTTTATTAACATCGTTACCGAATTGCATGCTTTGTAAATTAATGAAATTTTGCTTCGTGTTCTCTACGAGATGTTTCGTCGTCAAATTTTTCTTCACAGATGTGACATTCTAGTTCGACTCCTTCAACTATCACTTCTGAAAATATTTCCAATTCTGGTAAACGTTCCAGTTCGTTCATGTTTAAATATTCGTCTATATTCATAATTCCAGCATTTTCTGAATCGCTACTAAGGGTTTCCACAACAGCTTCATATTCTACTGATTGAGATTTTTGACCACTCGTTGATGGTTTTTCCATTGATTCTTTCTGCT
>NW_019390690.1:0-2783 GCF_000671375.1 Centruroides sculpturatus
TAGGAATAATTACATATAATCTATTAATCTTATCAATATTAATATAAAACTCCAAGGGTTACATAAAAAAATGTTGCATTTGATAAAACTACAACCTGCATAAATGATAAAAAAAAAAATGTCTCCCAAAATTTCCAGCAAAGACACTGTTCCTTTCACTAAATTTAGTGGAAATCCATCAACTTGGCAACATATAATGTGTAACATATATGTTTTGATGAATACAATAAACAAATATTCAAATAAATGTTTTCTTTCCTAATGATTAAATTACTGAATTAATCTTATTTCAAATAATAATCCAGTAATCTCCTTAATCCAACAGTGTTTCAGTCCCATATATGTTGGATTACTGAGATTTTACTATATTAACAAATATTTGTCTGATTTATTGTGAAATTATTTCTTATTGCAATAAAATAAGTCTTGAAATGTTTATAGTATTAGGAGATACCATTCCCATATAGTTGATTCTTCCTACTAAACATTATTTAATTATGTCAAAGACAGCCAGATTGCCAAGGTGGTTAAGGCATCAACCTATTGTTCTGGGGATGCAAGAATAAATCTGGGTGGGCAACCCTGGGTATGACAAATTCCATTCCTATTTATGATGTGCATGAAAAAGAGGCTCTCTTAATACCCACAGGGCAAAGAATCAACAGTACTTTTTTCTCATTTTTATTAACATGTTTTATATTTAGACAATTTCAAATTAAATAATTAAGATATTCTAGAGTTTTGGGAGAACATTTTGTTGAACTTTTAGGGCTCTGACATTTCTGTCTGAGACTGGTCTTACCAATCATTCTGCAGTTTCCATTGTTGAAAATCATCCATACAATAAAATCATACATGAAATCAGTCTTTGAGACATGAATGATTTCATATATCATTGAATTGAACTTAAGGGTTGCATCATCACCACTTATACCAGGTATAAGTGGTGATGATGCAGAGGAAGAACAAGCATGCTTTTTTCAACCCATCCATAATACGAATTTTCAGAGCCATGTCCTGCATTTGCAGGTGCACATTTGTGTTGCTAAATTTTCATATACCTGAACTTTCATTATGGCTTGTTTTACAAGTCTTGACTAGGATATAAAAATGTGCAGTATCAGGAACCAGTCTGCATAGTAAAGAGAACAGTTTGTTAAATTGACATTGTGATTGTGTATTATCAAAAAAGGGCTCTTGAACTTTATAAACCTTCCAGAGCCCTAACCAAATATTACACATTGCACAGCCAAACAATATGAAATGAACTTTACATAAATCACCAAACAATCACCTTAATATCAGGCTATAATATGGCTAATTAAATGATTAGTATAAAGTAATTTGACAATAGAGGTAGATGTTAGGTGCCATCTCTTAAGTAAATTAATAATTATAAATAAATAAATAAATTTAGAACCTTCTGGAATTTAATAATTTATTTATAATTATTAATTTACTTAAGAGATGGCACCTAACATCTACCTCTATTGTCAAATTACTTTATACTAATCATTTAATTAGCCATATTATAGCCTGATATTAAGGTGATTGTTTGGTGATTTATGTAAAGTTCATTTCATATTGTTTGGCTGTGCAATGTGTAATATTTGGTTAGGGCTCTGGAAGGTTTATAAAGTTCAAGAGCCCTTTTTTGATAATACACAATCACAATGTCAATTTAACAAACTGTTCTCTTTACTATGCAGACTGGTTCCTGATACTGCACATTTTTATATCCTAGTCAAGACTTGTAAAACAAGCCATAATGAAAGTTCAGGTATATGAAAATTTAGCAACACAAATGTGCACCTGCAAATGCAGGACATGGCTCTGAAAATTCGTATTATGGATGGGTTGAAAAAAGCATGCTTGTTCTTCCTCTGCATCATCACCACTTATACCTGGTATAAGTGGTGATGATGCAACCCTTAAGTTCAATTCAATGATATATGAAATCATTCATGTCTCAAAGACTGATTTCATGTATGATTTTATTGTATGGATGATTTTCAACAATGGAAACTGCAGAATGATTGGTAAGACCAGTCTCAGACAGAAATGTCAGAGCCCTAAAAGTTCAACAAAATGTTCTCCCAAAACTCTAGAATATCTTAATTATTTAATTTGAAATTGTCTAAATATAAAACATGTTAATAAAAATGAGAAAAAAGTACTGTTGATTCTTTGCCCTGTGGGTATTAAGAGAGCCTCTTTTTCATGCACATCATAAATAGGAATGGAATTTGTCATACCCAGGGTTGCCCACCCAGATTTATTCTTGCATCCCCAGAACAATAGGTTGATGCCTTAACCACCTTGGCAATCTGGCTGTCTTTGACATAATTAAATAATGTTTAGTAGGAAGAATCAACTATATGGGAATGGTATCTCCTAATACTATAAACATTTCAAGACTTATTTTATTGCAATAAGAAATAATTTCACAATAAATCAGACAAATATTTGTTAATATAGTAAAATCTCAGTAATCCAACATATATGGGACTGAAACACTGTTGGATTAAGGAGATTACTGGATTATTATTTGAAATAAGATTAATTCAGTAATTTAATCATTAGGAAAGAAAACATTTATTTGAATATTTGTTTATTGTATTGATCAAAACATATATGTTACACATTATATGTTGCCAAGTTGATGGATTTCCACTAAATTTAGTGAAAGGAACAGTGTCTTTGCTGGAAATTTTGGGAGACATTTTTTTTTTTATCATTTATGCAGGTTGTAGTTTTATCAAATGCAACATTTTTTTATGTAA
>NW_019390691.1:0-663 GCF_000671375.1 Centruroides sculpturatus
TTTTATATTAGAAAATTTGCGATATTTTATTTCACAATCAACGTTTATCTTTGAAATGTTCCACAAAACCAAACTCAATTTTCTCCATAGGCATTCTTATTTGGTTTTCACGAGATTCTATAAAACCGAACCCTAGCAAATACCAAGAGTTAAGTGTACATTGCGTAATTTACGTAAAGTCTTTTGAATTGGTAGTTTAAATCCATCAACAAATTATCATCGTCAGTAAAATATTAGTGAACTTTTTGTAGCCCGATTTAACAGATCTGCAATGATTTATTTGAACGTTAGCTAAGAAAAAATGCTACAGTATTCATAAGAAAGATGTATTCTTTATAAAAAAGATTTATTGAAAATTATACATTTGCAACATTTTCATACGCACAATCTGTTATTGAATGTTTTCCTTTTGTAAGTACAGTACTGTACATTTCTGAATCGAGTATAGTCACGATCCCGTGTGCCAGAGCCGCGCGAGTAGAATTTATAAATTCCATGAATTTTTAGACAGTACGACGCGGTTAACTTTAGTTGGTTCTCAACTTATCTGCGGCTTTCCATTCGTAGAAATCTGTCAAATACAGTACATAATATTTTTAATTACTACTGAATAAGCTGTTAATATTCACGAAAACAATTATTTTAAGATATATTAATTAAATA
>NW_019390691.1:1453-3190 GCF_000671375.1 Centruroides sculpturatus
CAGTGGCGGCCTTAGGGGGTGGCGAGCAGGGCAATCGCCCGGGGCCTCGCTCTTGGAGGGGCCTCGCGCAACAACCAAGTAGAAAAAAGTTGATATTTAAAACTTTTTATTTTATCCTTGGCTATTAGTTATAACAATAAAATAAATTTAATTTATAGTACAGTATATATTAATATTAATAAGTGTCTACTATTTCAATTCACATACTTTGCACAAAGGACAAGGGCCTCGCAAAGATCTGCCGCCCAGGGCCTCGCAAAGATCTGCCGCCCAGGGCCTCGCAAAGATCTGCCGCCCAGAGCCTCGCAATGGATAAGGCCGCCGCTGCCTATATAAATATGTATTCGATAATTTTTACTTTTCCAGCTGTTATATATAACAGAGGAAAAGTGTAGCGCTCGGTCAAAAAATGACCCCTCCCAAATTTTTTTATTTTTGGACTCGGGACACCTTGAAATTTCGAGATATGCAAAAGATTCGAGATTTTTTTTCCCTATTTGTGTGAATGTTAGACTATGTGCGGGGGCATGATTTTGTTCACCCTGTTTGAAGCGTAATAATTTCTATGGTCAGAATCGGAGTCAGATGGATCCTACACAGGAGTAGGATATTAAGCGTCAAAGTGGTTGAACTAAATCATGTCCCCATATACATTCTAACATCTTACGCAAGAACATCTTAACGGGTTTTACTGTGCTATTATAAAATGGCAAGAAAGCTTACTTTGAGGGTAGAGACGAGTTTTGTTTTATTTTTTTAAATTTTGAACGCTAATAACGAGTAAAATATTAAGAGATATGACACATGACCCCTTTTATGTCTTCACCCTGTCGATTTTTAATTAAGAACCAAAATTTAATAGTATTAATGCTTCTTTATACGCAAGCTACAGTGCCACATTTCGTTTCTTAAACTTTAACCATTCTGAGATATTGTTTAATATCTCAGAACAGAAAATAAAGAAATTAAACAAATTAGACGCCAACACACACNCCTCTTTATACGCAAGCTACAGTGCCACATTTCGTTTCTTAAACTTTAACCATTCTGAGATATTGTTTAATATCTCAGAACAGAAAATAAAGAAATTAAACAAATTAGACGCCAACACACACACTCGCGCGAATTTTTTTCCTTTATTGACTTTTTTGAGGGGCTCGGGAGGTCTCCAAACGTGTAGATTTGCAAAAAAAAAAAAAAAAGTTGGAGGGTCAAATTTGACACGATTCCAATACTTTTCCGTTTTATATACATAACAAGTTGGTAAGTAAAAAGGAGTCGGAGTCTGCGGATTTTTTGACGACTCCGACTCCACAGCCCTGAATTTAGGTTTTACGGTAACCAGCAAAATGGTAAGTTGTTATATCCATTGTCTTGTTATCTGAATTATATTTGATCTATATATAAGTATAATGACAGTCGGATTTTCAAGTTCCATCTTTACAATTGACAATGTTTAAAACGAAAATGAAGAAAAATTATACATTACTAATGAAATATCTGTTAAGATCTCTGCGCGATCATGAATACAGGGTGATTTTGGATTTTTATTACGTATATTTTTGATATAGTTAACTAATTACGCAATTAGTTAATTATATTTTAATTAGATATCTAGTTATTAAATTTATATATACCGTACAGTTAACTAATTACGCAATTAGTTAATTATATTTTAATTAGATATCTAGTTATTAAATTTATATATACCGTACAGTAGTAGGAATTAAGGTAATA
>NW_019390692.1:0-2796 GCF_000671375.1 Centruroides sculpturatus
AACAATGCTTATTTTAATAATGAACATTTGTAAAATTTTACTTTCATTTTCATACTAACACATTATATTTGGGTTTCATTTCGTGTTTGGTTATAACTGTACGTTTATTATCAATCAATCAACATTATGTAGTGACTTACATGGCATCTCCAGTTATATACGTTCGTTACTCTATATCGCTCGATTTGATTTTTGACAACTGTTTATATTGTGGAGTGCCTTGTTTTATTGTTGTAGTGGAATGGTAATACAGTACTGTATATTTACATTAATGTGCCTATTTTCCGTGGCTTAGAAAAATTATCTATGTATGATTTTTATATTTTTGATTGTAAAATTAGCTTTTTGCACATTAACTTATTTTAAACACTCGAATTTTATGTTTACTTACTTGGTTTACAACTTGTCCTGTATATCCCTTCCACTTACCACTTTTATCTCTATATTCAGGCGCTTGTTCTATCGGGTGCACTATAATGTACCTATTTATATGTCACAATTAAATATATGCAAAATAATTAATCTGAAAAATTTATAATTTTTACAACATCAGAAGANTCCCCGCCACATCGCAGGTTCCATCTTGTGTAGATCTATTTCAACTATTCCGATAAAATCCAATAAATTGTATTTGGGGAAAAACTAATAGCCAAAATGAAGAAATCATTCAGAGTGATTCGCCGAACTTCACGCATAGTTTACTTAACCTTTGCCACTGTCTTGTCAGAAATTGATGGTCTCTGGCTTTTTTGTTTGTCGTGAATTTCAGTACGATAAGCTAGAAATACCCTATACCACTTGAAGATGTTTTTGACATCTATGCACTTTCTGTCAATTGGAAATGAATTTTAGTCGGTTTAATACAAGGCGTCGAGCTGGTATGATATGGGCATGCAAAAATTGCCACAGTGCATATGAAAATACGTCGACCAAAACGGCGATTATGTAGAAAAATAGACAAATGTTCACGCTTTAAAATGATATTAAGTTTATTTTGTATAATACGTTTCTTCGTATTTAAAAAATTAAAAGACCTTACTTTCGAGATTACCCTTGTGTTTTAAAAATTGCAAGAAAATCCAATAAATTAAGCAGTTTTGTTGAATTCGGTTCCAAAAATGTAAAAGAATCACTTTGTCAGTTAAAAGCAAAACGTGTTATTTTGGGAACCCTCTTCGTATTGTCAGAAAAATCGAGAAAATTTTGAGATTAGTAATAATAAATTCCCAAAAAACTTTTATTAGCTCTTAAAAAATGCTTACATTGCGTTTTTCTCATATTCAGCATGTGCTTGAAAAAAGAATATTCGAATGTAGCGCTGCAGAAAGTTTAACAAAAAAAAAAAAATATGCAGAATGCAGGAGAAGACGAAATTTCAAAAAAGGAACTTCGATGAACAAATCCACAATAGCTGATTAAAAATATTATGAGAAAATTAAGGATGGGAGAAAAATGATGATGGACAAATACCAATTGTGAATTTCAGGCTATATTAGATAAATAAGTAGAACGAACTAAACCAATTATGTTTCATTATTTTCGTAATACTCATGCGAATAAACTGACGAAATTTTTAAATTGTTTGTGTTTGAATGTCTATGTATGCATTTGTGGGTTTTCAATCGATTTACGCTCAATATAACAAAATGGAGTAAAGATTGAGCAAAGAAATTTAGTACAGTAACTTGTACAAGGGTGTACAAGCAACTCAATGTTATTAAATTTTGTTAATGTTGAGTAGGATTGTGGTTAGTCAAGATTGATTTGTCAATATTTTTTTTTTATGAAACTTCTCTTTACCTTCAAAATTAAGACTTTCATTATTTATAACAATTAAAAATATGAAAATTTTTATAAAAAAAAGTCTGATAACAGATGGCTCCACAAGCAATTGTTATTATATAATAAGAGTAATAATATATCAGTTATTTTTCAAATAAAATTTCATAACAGCCATAAAAGTTACGCAATACGTTTATAGATTTTTTAAAGCTTGATCTTATTTGCTACTTTCGTATCTTTTACTTCGTAAATCGTTTGGAATTGTATTAACTTGGTATAATGATTTTACTGCAAATTGTAATTAGCAGTAAAATATAAAATACAGAAACTACAGTTTCCGATGATTTTCTTAACTTTTTAATAAAATTTTAATGTAACAACCAGCTTCTTTTTATTATACTATTTATATTTCTAAATTTATATTGATTTATTCTTATTATTTCTACTAAAAGACATACATTGATCAGATTAATAAATTTACTTTAACTGTTGTATTTTTTTTACACTGATACTTATTTTCTCTTAGTACTCATTTAAGAAAATATTCTTTGTTTGTTTATTGTTTTGTTGATCTGTTATATTAATTTACATTGCTGTGTTTAAAAATTATTATTTCTACTAAAAGACATACATTGACCAGAATAATAAATTTACTTTATCTGTTGTATTTTTTTACACTGATACTTATTTTCTCTTAGTACTCATTTAAAAAAATTTTCTTCGTTTGTTTATTGTTTTGTTGATCTGTTATATTATGTTATATTGCTGTGTTTTAAAAATTATTATTATTGCAAATTTTCAACCTAATTTTATAATATAGAGATGATTATTGATTTCGAGGCATTTATGCGTCACGACGGAAAAATTCCGCTAAACACACTGTTCGTGGAGCTTAGGTTTGTAGCAGAACATTCTAAAGAGTTTAGTAAGCTGGTTTTTATAATGAATCTATTATTAAAAAAATTTACAGTTAGAGATAAGAATTTAGCAATTATTTGTACGGTTTATATCTAT
>NW_019390693.1:0-2821 GCF_000671375.1 Centruroides sculpturatus
CATCAACAGCACTCAGTGGATCATCAAGAAGGAAAATATCTGCATCTACATATAATGCTCTGAAAAACGTAAAATATTCCATTCTGTACAAATAAAGAATGGAAAGTGTATGTCAAAACATTTTTTATTAAATTTTAGGTACTTATACAGGATGTTTTATAAGTCTGGCTTACAGATTAAATTTACGTGTTTTTATTGTTTCCAAGTAAAGCATCGCACTAAGTAAGAAGTAACTAACTTTATCTCAGTTGAATTACACCGTCACATTATATTTTAGATTAACTTACATATATTTGCAGTAAAAGTTGCATACAATACACGATTAAACTTACCTTGCTAAATTAATTCTTGCTTTCTGCCCACCACTCATGATCACTCCTCTTTCCCCTACAAGTGTCAAATCTTTTTTAGGAAATAAACGTATATCCTGAAATAAGCCACAGTGTTACTGAGGGTTACTTAGTAACTCTGTGGCATATTGTCCCGCTCAACATTACCTACCCCAACTTTCACATCCCTCTTTGTACTAAGAATATTATACTAATTGATAAAAAAGCGCGATTTGTTTTATTATTTATCCTAATTTTAATCTCATTCCCCATATGACATATAGCCTACTTCCATACTCTGAAGTTTCCATGCTGCATTTCTCTGCAGTTTCATGTTTAATTTGATTCTTTCCCGCATTTGCTTTTATTCTAATATAGTAAATGCTTAATCACAGGTTAAAAATATGCATTTATTTGTGGAAATTACATTGAAATTGTGATAAATTGTGTCTGAAAATGGTCGTATATTTAGTATTCTGTTATTCTTTGAATGTCATATATTAAAATTAAAAACTTTATACAGATAACAGAAGAACAAAAGTAGCAAATTATCATTCGTTGTTCGTGTAAATGCAGTAATAATTTTGTACGTTATTTCTGTTTAGTGCGTGAATATTCAAGAGTATCTTTTTCAGGAAAGTGATTTTTCGTAAAATATCTTACATTTTGCTAAATTCATCATTAAAATTATTATTTTAAATGATACTTCGCTATTGAAAATTTAACTTAATTACAGTAAAAGTCATACCATTTAATGAGCCAATAATCGCTAAAACTGAGTAGAGTCTGCGATAGAATTAGCATGAAAAGTATAAGTATCTTGAAGAGTAAACCTGCTCCGGCATTCATATATGCTTTATAAACAGATATTCCAGCTATTCGAAGTTGGTCATTCTTGTTGGATATTTCATTACATGTTGTTTTCTACAAACAGTAATACTTTGAAAAATATATATCAACGATTCATAATAATAAGTATTTATTTAAGTTGCTAGCCAGAGTGGCCGAGTTAGTTAAGGTGTCAATATACCAATCTGGAGGTCACTACTCTCATTGAATGGCAAAATTAAACCATGTGTTTTGTGAGGTGATCTGACCCTCATCCTTCAGTTTCACCCTCGTGGACCTGGCTGTACTTAAGATTAGCTTGAAGCAAAGCGCTGATAAAGAGTTAATATATATAGACTATATTAGCTAAATTTTTTGATTCTTTGTGGATTACTTTATTGACTCTGCCTTTTAACTGTTTTCACTCCTGTATATATCTATATCTATATATATTTAGAAAACATGTCTGTTATGTAAAAACAACAAGAATGGACTTCATGATACATTGATATATCATGAAGTGTTTTATGATATATGAATATATAAATATATAATTGTTTAATGTAAATAAAATCACAAGTCGTTGTTATTATGTGTCAAACTGACTTTCAAGAAATTATTCGGAAACTTTCTATGAGTAACTGACTGCTACTTAAGTGTCACATATATAAAAGCCAGGAAAACTTTTCGTGGACAGATCATTGGTAAGGCAAGAATCCTACAACTAGTGTTTGTAGTTTTACTTACTCGGCCTCTCACTGGCACAAAACAATAAGAAAATTAACAATAAAGATATAATTAACAAATGCATTTAAATATTTTACCAGCCGTGACTTACTAGGTCATTATCAATATTTTGAATGGGATAAATCGTGCCAACTTGTATATTGTAAAATGCTTCTTCTTCTTTAAAAGAAACGTTTGATAGTTCTATCTTTTGCTCCGAAGTTTCTTTGTCTAATACAATTCCTGTATAATTTTCTACGTTTTTCAATTCATTATACTTACCAAGAGCTTCACATTTTCCCTAAGATAAAAATCATGTTAACAATTTTTGTACTGTATATTTATAGGTTAAATACATTATTTTTATAAATAAATTAAAATAAAAATATATTTATATTTACATGTAAGTTACANTAACGTTTTTACAGCCATGATTGAATTGACGAAAATTTTGCTAGCGATAAAACAGAACAGGACCCAAATTATTCTGAAAACGAGAGTGACTGGAACCAAGTGAATCAATCAATTCAGATATATCAGATACGTGTGCCGGGATGTGAACGGCACACGTACTAGTAAAATCTAAGTGACTCGTACAACATGAAATTCATATAAAACGGAATTATCAACAGTGTTATAGGGGGGTCTACTGTAATAAATCTGGCATAATTACTTTGAACTTCCAGACTTCGAATGCTATATTCCAGAGAAATTAGATTCAATGTTTGAACAATGCTTCTATGTTTATATTGCATACTCAATGAAAAAATCCTTTCCCTGCATAAATGCCATCCGTTCTGCGTGCAACTTATCTATCAATATTTTTATCGATTTGAAAGCATCTTTTCTTACGCTCGTGTGTTATCAATACTTTTCCCTATATATCTTAAGAAAAAGGACATAAGCACACCAACAGTGAATGGAATTTTGATTTTATT
>NW_019390694.1:0-2786 GCF_000671375.1 Centruroides sculpturatus
AATTTTAAAAGCTTTACAATTAAACACTGCATTCTATTCACCAATATTTTACTATTCTGAAATTGTTACTATGACGTAAACTTTTACTCATTCTCATTTTTTAGCTTTATCACAGATAAAAAGCATAAATATCTCATAGGCATTTTTTAACATATGAAATTACTGATAATATCACGCCAATCACCAACTAATTATCATTAATTTATAAAATATATCCGGTCAATAATGATATAATGTAGACTGCATTGTTCATTGATATCGAAGGCGCCAAAATATAATCGCTTTGTGACGTCGTTTCATACGTCACATCTGTAAAACAGGTGGTAGTGCACGGTTCGAATTTTAAAAAAGTTGTTGCTATGGTGACAGCATAGTACTAGGTTTGTAAGTCATAAAATACATTCCAAAAAATATCTTCTTTCCTATCTCTATCCCCACACGGTGTCAAGTGTTCAAGGCTAAAAAGCCTTGAACACTTGACACTGCTTTTCCAAGGTTACCAAGTAGTAAAGGAGTAGTAACTTCGAGAATATTGTCTGTATTTTATGACTAATGGCTCACTGAGGGGAAAAGAAAGTGTATTTTAACTACATCATTATCCCTAAATTATATATAATTTTATTTATATAAAATGAAAAGATGAAAAGTATAAATCTTTTGTCGACATGCTAACATATGAATAAATTGATTTTCATATTTAAAAATATATATATATATATATATTTTAAGCTCCAAAAATACATTGAGATAATATACAACCCTTTAGTATGTAATTATTAATTTTCATATTTTTAATAAAACCGAGATTATAATTACGCTTTAAGGTAGACTAATTTGTATAGACTATAAATGTATTTTATTATCAGAATATATTTTTGATCTTTAAATATAACTTTCTCTTGGTTAAAAAAAGAAAAAAAAAGAAGAAGAAGAAGAAGAACTAGATTAAGGAAAAAGGCCTTAAAATCTTTAGGTAACCTTACACAAGATAAATAGGCATCTAAGGGCAAAGAGGCCTTTTTAGCTTCTAGCTAACTTTTGTAGATTGAATGAACGACTTTGATAATCTTCGTAGGATAGATTTAATGTTAGGAACTTTATCTTAAAAGTAAATTATTATCTGTACCGTATATTTTTTACCTAAACCAGTCTTTTTTGTCATGTGCAAGGGCATTGACTTGTCTCTACCAAAATTATCAAAACGATGCAGCCAATTTTACTTTATAAAGTAAATTACGAGTATAGAATATACTATATATAATATATTCGATCTATAAGTGGAAGGATAATTTTAGTCCATATCAAAAGTTTCAAATATTAACAGGTCTTATACTATTTACAAATAACATATCATTTATTAGTGATTGTTAAAAATAGAAGAACGTTTAAAATAGTACAACAATCGCTTGTATTTCTTGTTAGGCAGATTTATATCGTAAATTTATTTTAAAATTTTTCCTCTAGTCTATACTGAGACTGATCGAAGAATTCTAATCTTCTTAATTCAAAACCACAAGACTATTTTGGTTGAGGTTAAAAAAATTCTGAGAAATTATTTGATAAACATATCGGACTAACTATATGCACGGAATTTTAGCCTGGTTTTTCTTCTTAATTTCTTTTTTTTACGCGTGGTTTTCTTGGAAGATTATTCTATATACTTCCCGGACACGTCTGCCTTACGCACGATTATTCTATGAGCAAGTTTCCGTTCTAATGGAATTTAGGTTAAAATTTATATTGTTCTCCAAAATAAAAAATTAACATTATGTTAATGGTTTTAAATCATTTATATAACTCGTTTTCAAATTAATCTTCATTTTGAAGAAATAATACAAAACCCGTAAATCTACATTAGAATGGAACCATCTACACTTAAACCTTGTAGCNCATTAGAGATGGTATCAAGGTTGTGTAGATAATTGAGTCTACTTCTCTAAGATTTTGAAATTGTTTACTTGTTAAATTGTGGTTTTTTTGCAATTTAATTAAATATGTAAAATAATTATTGAAAATAATTATAATTTTTAATTAATTTAATATAATAATTGCTATTTTCAATTAAAACAAATAGTCATAAAAATTACAGCAATTACTTATTAACATTCATAATTTTTATATATTATATTTGTTTAAAAAATAATTCTGAAGATAATAATTTCATTATCTTGGCATTTTCGCATCACCTAACAACCTTCACTCATACAATCTCTTTTATTCAACATTATTTATTTACGATTATTTTGTATCTTATCACTTAAGCAGTACATTAATGTAGAAAACTCCGTTGTAAATTTCCACTTCTTTATCATTAATTGCACTTTGAACACTAGCCAAATAAAGAGAATATTAAAGTTTAATTGTTCGTAAAGCAAATAGAATGAATACTTGATGCCTATCATTTTCAAGTAATTTAAATTTTAATAGAATATCTTTCGCTTATTTAACATGTCACTAGTGCAGAGATAAAAAATAATAATTAAAAAGAAAAAACGTTAAAGATGATCGATTTTCGGATTTAATATAAATACAGATCTATAATATAAAATCAAATACACATATTTATTTTTTTATATATCTTAAAATAATTTTTTAAATGGTAAGGTTGGAAGGTTTTGACTAACCTGACCTGACCCAATAGAATGTTGGAACAGGAGAGAGATGATGATGACGTTGAATCTGTGAAATGCTGTAAACAGTGGTGGATTTCCCATTAGGTTCAATAAGCCCGTGGCTAGTTATAAATGTTTTTAAAAACTACATTTTAAGTTTATTTTTATTTATTT
>NW_019390695.1:0-2778 GCF_000671375.1 Centruroides sculpturatus
CAAATCTTAGATACAAGTAAAATATATTAAAACTGTAAAATAATATGTATTCAAATGTAATCACAACAAAAATCTAACCAGCTTCTGAATAACACAATCCTTTCTGTTCACCAACTTCTGAATTAGGCGGCGGCCACAGCGAAGGTGATAATTTTCCAGGTATCGGTGCTGCAGATGTTGGTACTTCTGAATGTGTCCAATAGTACATTAAATCAGGCTAAAGAACCATAAAATCGAGTTTTATATTAGCATTTTGTTATAATTAATTTTATTATACTTGTTTCTTACTCGAAAAACTATCTCCAGCGGAGCATTTTCATCTTCAATTTGGCGAAGAACGCCGGCGGCAAGCAAATGAGTAGAGAATTGTGCGGCTAGAATTTTAAGATCCTGTTTTGTCAATAAGTAACGAAGATAATGGTCTTCAGGAAAGGCCGAACAAAACCAATGGATTAACATCTGTCCTTTAAATAAAACAAAAAAAAAAATTTAATATATTACTCAATACAATTACTGAATGCTACACAATTTTATTTATTTATTTTTTATCCATAAATCATAGAATATTTTTAATTTGAATGCTATATCAACATTAAAATTTGACAGGATGCATAAATTACTACTACTACTCATTCATTACTTTCCCTTGAGGTTCTATTATGTAAAAGTACTTGAAAGAATAAATAATTGGACTACATTCATTGGTTTAGACATAACGAATCATTAATAATCCATCAAATTGATAATTTTATCTATGAAAATATTATGAGTAAACATTTTCTCTAATTACATTACACTGCATAATTTCATATTTTAACCATCACGAATTATATAATAATTCATTTATATCATAATGAATTTTAGAGCTAGAAGTGGGAGGAATACAAGGAGCAGGAGGAGGAGGTGGAGGTGGTGGTGGAGGAGGAGGAGGAGGAGGAGGAGGAGCTGATACAGGACTGATTGCAATACTTGCAGGTGAGGAAGAGCTAACTAAATCTGAGGGAAGGGACGCTACTGGTTCTTCTGAAACAGGGAGAAGTGCTAAATCTGAACCAGATATAGATGTACTTCTATGCTTCTGCTTGACAGGCTGAACCAAATCTTCAGTTTGTACTTCAACACACTTATCTTCTGATTTATCTTCAGTCTGCACCAATACCGATTCCAATATCACAGGCAAACCTTTAGTTTGTGTGGAAACTGTTTCTTTTGTTGAATCTTCTGCCACTTCTTTCACAGGTGATATTGGAAGCAATTCTAATTCATCTTTAGCATTCCTTGCTAATTCTTCAATTCCAGCTAACGTTTGATACTTATCAACCTCTCTCTCTAATTGGGCCAACTTATACTCATATTCAGTTAGTTTTGCAGCTTGTTGTCCTCTCATATGCAAAACAGCAATATCTTTTTCCCTCTAAAATAGTAAAATATGTATTTTATAAATAAAAATTTATTTAAAAAAATAATAAAATAAGATGAAAAATTTAACTCACTTGCAATTTATCTAAAGCACTTGTATGCTGTTTCCTTACTCCCATCATTAACTTCTGCAGGTCTGTTTAAAATATTTACAAGTTTTTAACTGTTTGTAACTGAAAAACATTTTGTTTTGTCAAAAAATAAAACACAAGTATTTTTTAGCAATTTATATACGAAATACAGGGTCTTCTAAAATGAATACTACCATTTTAAATTAATGTACTTATGTTAATTATTATCCGAGAAGTATACAACATACGTCAATCAATAAAGTAAACTATCTGAGTTTCATATCATATCTCCATTCAAATGTCTTCTTGTCTACTACCTCTAGGAAGTGCCGTAAATGAAAATGGCAACTCTGAAACAGAGAAGGCGTTTTTTTGTTTTGCAGTTTGCAAAGTCATAATCACCCATCATTGTTCAACAATGATGGGTGATTATGAGTAATCTGTGGGAGCTGTAGAACTGTGGCTGCTGTGGGAGGAGTGACAACAGATAAGCTGTAGCAAGTATAGGAAGAATTACAGTATTGGTTAGATGTAGTGTTGCCACCAGGCCGGTTTTCACCCGGACAAGCTGGTTTTTAAATTTATGGTCTGGATTAATTATTAATTTGTCCGGTTTTCATAGAAATTGTGAAATTATAATGAAACAAAACAAATCTATAAAAGAATTTGTATTTTATTTTATCGGTTAAAGACTTTAACTTCACACCCCCCAAACTTATCTCTTGGCTAAGAGTGACAGAAAATGTACTTTTAAAATTCTAACAAGCAAATATTAGTTTTGTTCCAATTGGGTTAAAATTGGCTTGCACATTGTTCAGTTCTTGGCTGTAAAATGGCATTGCGCATGCTTCATACAGTTTCAAATTCAAACTAATCAGGGACTTATGTTGGAACAAACCTATTGTCCAGGTCAGCAATTTTTAAAGGTGACAACACTAGTTAGATGTATGCTGTATGACACTGAAAAATTGTAATGGGCAAATATGAAACTTGAAAAGTTTTCCAATGTATGTTACAACATTATTGGATAATAATTAGCATAATTATAATAATTTAGACTGATAAAATATAAAGTTTTCCAAAATGAATGCTATTTATTATGAATGTTTTAGGAATTTACTTTTTCAACATTGCATCCAATTCACATATTATTATTTTATTCATTTGAATCAAAACAGTTTTAATTAAATCATATAACTCAAAAATTCTAAAAAAATATCTGATGGAACAAAGTGTTTGATTTATTTAAACCTATTAATTAATATTGTTATTTGTTTGAATCTAATAT
>NW_019390696.1:0-2778 GCF_000671375.1 Centruroides sculpturatus
ACGTAACAATAGCAAATAACCAATCAATCATACTGGAAATGAAACGTACAATTTTTTTTTTAAATTTTAAAATTTTAAAATAAACCAATCACATTACTTGTCTATTTCGAAATTTACAATTTATTAACCAATGAAAAAAAAAACAATATAACCTATATATTTTTAACCGTTCGTCGCGTAACTTTTTTTTATGACGAGAAACAAAAATAATAATTAAAAATAAAAAGAAGAACATGTGATTATCAACTTCATTCAACTCGAACTGTTGTCGTTTATTGGTAGATTGAAGCGACGTCACCGCGGTTACTCCACCCGTCCTGACGTCACCTAGTCACGTGGGGGGAAGATCGCACAGAAGAGTCGCCGACGTCGGAAAGATTCGTTTGCTTTTGACCTGTGGACGTTTTTTAGCAGAATGAATGGCGATTCTTCGCTCATCAGAAAGATCGTGGAGTTCTTCTGGATCGCAGGTATGTTATAGGTTTAATATATAAATCATAAGAGGGGATTATTTGGCGCTACGATCGCTGCAGTTTATCTATTGGGACAGTTAATAAGATCAAGGTTGAAAGAGTTGCCTGTGGGATGTTTCCTGGGACGCGAAACACAAAAAATTAGGTGCGTCGTGTAAGCCGTGTTAAACCCCTTACACTAAATTAAAATACATTAATTGCGAAGCTTTATTTTAAATTTATACAGCGAATTACTTAAATACACTAAACACTAAAGCTTTACTTCCTTAAACAAACTTCGTATGTAGTAAAACCTGTGTAAACCGGAATGGCGAGTTTCCATTTAGAACAAGTTTTTATGTTTTTAACGTAGAAAATCGCTCCGTTCCGAAGAATTTTTTTTACCGTTTATACAGGTTTTCGTTCTATACGGGTTCCGTTTTAGGCAAGTCTTGCATTGTTAACAGTTTAAAACACTCATACGAGTTATAGAAAGTAACTAATTGACGTTAACAGTGTTTATTTATCGAAATATATAAGGTTTATTTGCTTAAAGATTAAGTTTATAGACTGGACGACCGAACAAAACGTAACAATGACGAAACAATAAATGATTAATTTCAACATTACTGAAACATACAACAATTGTTAAGGTTTAAAGGATTAAAAATGAATCAATATTATGCATTAACGTTTTATTTAAAGGCGAAAAAAAAGTTATTCTTTTATGCCCTCCTGTTTTGTTACTTTTATGTGTTTGGTGTGAGAAAACACAATTGAAATTTTGACGAAGAATTTCTACTTTTGTGCACGCTAAAATCTGTATTCATTCGGCATCAAACTTTTGTACCTTTTGTAAAATTCGTGCCAATTGTTACAACTTGAATAATTTAAATTATGTTGTTAATTGTTAATTTAAAATTTCGACCCACTTTTCACGCGTTTATGAATATTTTACAGGTTAATGCCATAATTTTAAATCGCATTTTTTAAATTTATATTTTTAATATACACAGTCGACCCCTCTATAACACTCTATAACACTGTTGATTTTTCCGTTTTATATGAATTCCATGTTGTACGAGTCACTTAGATTTTACAAATACGTGAGCCGTTCACAGCCTAGCACACGTATTTAGTGACTCGTATAAAACGGAATTCATATAAAACGGAAAAATCAACAATGTTATAGAGGGTCGCCTGTACGTGAAAACCTGTGTAAACCGGTATCTCACGGCACCGGTTTTGACAGGTTTCCGTTTTACACATCGTTTTTTCTAACATAAAAAATCGCTCCGTTACGAACGATTTTTCCCGATTTAGACAGTTTCCGTTTTAGACAGGTTTTGCTGTAATAAAAATTAGAAAATATTTTAGAAATTGCTTTTAATTTTTATAAAAATTTTGAGGATTTTCTTTTCTTTCTTTATATATTTACAATAAACAGTTTTAAAATGTATATAGAATATTATACAGTGGAACCTGCAATAGAAATAATCTCCCAAAAGGGGACACCGGACAATTTTTTTTGGAAATTTATTAAAAAAGTAACTTCCAAACAAAGAAAACCTCTTAACAAAGACCGCTTTATTTTTGTTAACGTCAGTGGTCGTTGTTTACAGGTTTTACTGTATATATGTATATATAAAATAATAAATTATTAACGATAAAATAAAGAAAAAGGTTAATATTTTTCGTTAAATATTTATTTTATATTTACAAAGTTCATTTACCTGGCAAGAGGAAAAAAGTCAGAAATTTATTTTTGTTTATGTTTAAAAATATAAAATGCTTCAGAAGCATTTTAAAACATTTAAAACTAAGTAAAATATTAGCAAAATTCAATAAAACCTGTATTAACCGGACTCGCACTGTACCGAATATTTTCCCGGCTTGACAGGTTTCCGTTTTAAACAGGTTAAAAAAAAACAGAAAACCGCAACGTTCTGAAGAATTTTCCCCTTTTAGGCAGGTTTCTGATTTAATCAGGTTCCGTTTTGTACAGGTTTTACTGTAAATTATATTAAAAAAAAAAAAGTTTTAGAAATGTTATTTATTTTCACAAAATTAACAGGAAAACTTGCCCAAAACAGAACCTGAGTAAAACGGAAACCTGTCTAAAAGCGACTTTCTTATGTTATTAAAAAACCAGCTTAAAACGGAAATATGCAAAATCGAAATAGATATTCCGTACTGTGTATATACAGTTTACACAGGTTTCTATGTATTTATACAGTAAAACCTGCCAAAGACGGAACCTGAATAAAACGGAAACGTGACTAAACGGGAAAAATTCTTCGAAACGGAGCGATATTTGTGTTTAAAG
>NW_019390697.1:0-2775 GCF_000671375.1 Centruroides sculpturatus
TAAAAATTGTCATGCCACGACTTGAAAGAAACAACGCCAACTTATTTAATAAAAATCGACGTTAAAGTTTGGAGCTTTCATATTATATTTTAATTAATAAAATTAATGGAAATTAATAATGGAATCGATAAAACAAGAGGTGACTTGCTATATATTCATTCTATATTACACGAGTAGAGTTGTCATTGCTATTAACCCGGCAGCGATGCTACATTCTCATAAGTATGACATATACGAGTTACTGGTGACAGATGCGACATCTTTGACACCAGACGTGTTGACTTCTAGTGGACAACAGAACAAAAGTATAGAAGAATCTCGATACAAAAAACAAAGCTTTTTTTCACAGTCACTCCAGAAAACAAATCTATGATTTCAACCAAGTGAAGTGCAACATTTTTTTTTCTCTCTGGATCAGTTTTTATATAAATCAACACTAAGAAAAGAGTAAACAGATCTGCTATATAATAAAAAAGTACAACAATAAATTACAGCTCGGTTTAAGGAAAAGTTTTTAGGAAAAATTGTGCTCACTTAACGTTAGTGTTGTTGGGAAACCATCATTCAATAGTAAACTCCCATTTTTTGTGACCTCGCTCACTCCAGCGATATATTTACCTCATTGATCGATTATTGATGTCTAGAAATCCTCGACCAGACATGTGAAACCGAGTAACGAGGAAGATGGTGGCTTGTGATGACTTAGCTGTCTTTCTTCAGAGAGATGGCGCAAGTAAAGTTTTCCATCACTTCTCAAATCAATAGGAAAGGATTTACCCTTAGCCCAACAAACGAAATGACTCTCGTTAATTGATTTAGTCGGAAGATATCTGTAAAAATGTCCTTGTTTACGTAACCAATCAACTTGAGAAGGTCCAACAATCATTCCTGAGAGCAAAGGGACAAAACTCTTTCTCCAAGTAGGAAATAGGATTGAATACAAACTGCAAACGTTAAATTAATTGAATTTAAGAGTGCGATTTTTTGCTTCTACATTTGTTTTAGAAAGTTTTAACAAACTAAAAGCATTTTCTACAGAAAAATTGAGAAAAAGAAATACTTAAAAAAAAAAAACAAAAAATGATTTTTCTGTTACTGAGTTCAAAATACAAATGTCAGATTGATATGATAAAAATAAGAGTGTTAAAACAATTTTATTTTAGAAAAGCGTGAAATGGGGAAGATCGTAAAAATAACATTCAGTACAACAAGATCTACTGGCTTAACTTTTGATTGACAGGGAGTTTTTCTGGTTTTCATTGTAAGCATGTACATTGGAAGTAGACCTGTGCGGTCAAAATGCCTCAAGAAAAGAAGCTAAGCTTCTTGGAAACGATCAGAAAAACCAAAAAAATCCGATTATTCGGTTTGACGCTACACGTTTCTGAACAAACTTATTCAATCGAATAAACGTTGTCCTTTTTTTCTTGTTTTGGATGCGGCAGGTAAGGACAAAAATGATTGGCTACTTTTGAATTTTTTGAATATCGAAACACAAAGAAAGAATTTTCTGAAATGTATTTTTAAACTCTTTTATAAAAAATCTATACACTTTTTGTATGTCTATATCCGAAAACTATATCTGTATGGTTTTTGTAACAATCAAAAATCTATACAGCTTTTGTACATTATATAAATCGATGATTTTGTATCTTATCTATAAAATGCTTGAGAAATAAATGGAAAATGAATATTCAAATTAAAGAGAATAATTAGAATGTAGTAAAACTGCCTAATTATTTGCTTTTTAATTGAAATTTCACAGTTAATTTTCAAATTAATAAATGAATAAATAATCATTTCAGTGTGTAAATTCAATTTATTTCAAATTATTCTACGAAACGTAAAAATATGCATAAATAAACATTCTAAACCAAGAGTTACTCGATTTTTTTCTTTCATAGGTTTTTTAAGTGATATTTTTATATGAGAAACAATGTGATAAATAAACAAGCAATACTTGAATAAGTCTTAATAAATGTAAATAAATGGCATAAAATTTTTAAAATGACGTTCACTTTAATAATGAAACTCTTTAAACAATGAACAATATATCCCCGGGAGTAACAACAATATCAATTTATAAGAAACTACTTACGGTTGCAATTTTGAAAGTGATAGAAGGTTTCTCATAGTACTTATATTGACAAAGATAAAATGCCATTCACCATAGTGACAGTGATCACATTTTGCAGATAAGTTCAGTTGTCTTTTAACAATGATTGAATGTTACTGATGAAATCTTATTCATGAAAATATTTTTTTTATGCTGATAATAATCTCGAAAAGCTATTCAGTAAGAGAAATATAGTTATAAATAAAAGTAATAGCTGAACAAATATTGTGTTTTGTAAATGGATTTCTAGTACTAACATCAGCCAAATGAATAATTCATTTGCACCACGTGATCAAATGAATATTTCTTGTAATTCACCGTTAATATTTCATTTTCCTAAAAGTTTTTGCAATTAAAATACTTTTAAATTTATAAAAGTAATTGAATGTTACAACTTAATATTTTCAATGGTTATAAAATGAAATAGACAAAAGGAGAAGTGAATAAATCAAATTTAACTTGCAGATCGATTTTTATCTACTTAAGACACTCCATCAAATTTCATCTATTGTAAGGTTTTTAGTTTAAAAATCACTGACATGCATACAGACATTCTGTCTGTACGTATTTTGCTCACATTCATTGAAGTGAAGCAATTGGATCTGATACATTAAAAATTGTCATGCCACGACTTGAAAGAAACAACGCCAACTTATTTA
>NW_019390698.1:0-2784 GCF_000671375.1 Centruroides sculpturatus
TTATTAAATAAATAAGCAGTATAAGTATTTTTTTTTTCAAAAATCTTAATATTTTATTTTATTTTTGAAATTGGCTGATTTCAAATCTAAATGAGTAAATTTATTATAATGTCTTTTATTTAGAAAAATCAGATTATTAATGTTAAATTTTTCCAGGTTTTGTTTCAACAAGATGCTGCAAGATACAATTTTGCTACAATTTGTTTTTCAATCTTCTATTTCATATGTCATAGAATAAAACTAAATTAATTGCACTTTAAATTTCTTGATAGTCTATATTATTTTATTCTTAAATCTTAACCTAACATTAGAAAATCATTTAAACTCATAGAGCACTAAATGTAAAATTAAAAAATTCATGTAATAATAAGAACGTATGAAAGAAATCACAGAACGTAAAGGGTCTAATATGATTGTAAAAAGAGCCCCAACTATGTATCGAATTTTAAGAAACGATAAGGATAGATTAGAAACGGAAGAAATGGCAGGTGTGTACAGTAGCATCACCTTATTTTAAGGTGATACTATAGTATTTCGCACAAAAATTAAAACTACAGACAATATACAATCGTCTTTCGTATCCCCAAAGGTTTCAGACTGGATATAAACATCCGTAGATGCTGAAGTCCTTTATATAAAAATGGCGCAGAATTTGTATATAAGCACATCTTCCTGTATACTTTAAATTATCTCTAGATTACTTAAAATATCCAATGCAATGCAAATGCTTTGTAAATATTTGTTATATTGTATTGGTTAGGGAATAATAACAAGAAAAAAGTACATGTTCAGTACAGATGAAACCATTGTAGGCCTGAGTACATAGTACTTCAGCAACAACGTAATATTTTCTTTCTTTTCACACTTACTGATTGTTTTTATTTAACGACCTGAAAGAGTAACAGAATTAAAGACAGAATACAGTATTTAAAATAAAAGAAAATTCAAGTTTTTGCCCTTTTGAACTTTCTATTTTTTTAATAGAATATTTCGATTCGTGGATACAAAGTACTTATTTGCGAGTTTCATTTTTTAAATAAACTATTTTGTATAAAAATTGTAAATAAAACATAATAAATGTAGCCTAAACAAAAAATAATGACATTATTTTAGTAAAATCTATTTTATTTAATGTTCTTCTTTTGTTTATTTGTTGTGAATTAAGTTTAATGGCACAAAAATATCATGTGTTGCACTGAGCCAAATGCCAAGTGTACTTCACAATATTTCCGTTATCAATTGCTTTAGGAGTTTACATTGTTTTCTACCAAGAAGAAGTAATACTCTGCATTCTATCTCTTAATAGAAAATAGCATATGTTTATGCGTATCTGAGGTTCCTAAAACGAGATGCCCTAAGCTAATCTTAGGTTATGTATGTTTAAGATAGTTACTGAACCATATATTATACAGATTTGAAAAACTAATTTAAATTCATTGCTTGAAAATGATAATAAGTTATAAAAAGATAAAAGATCTACTGAAATTATACAATTGTTTGTGTATCCTGTATACCACACTTTCTCTCACACACAATCAAACGTCGATGCAGCGCTCTCCTAAATAGTGCCACTTTCATAAAGCTCTATTTGAATAATTTTGAATAGATTTTCCCCATAAATATGAAATATAGAAACCTTCAGGATCTGTTTATTATTATATCAAATCACTTGATTTCCATATTGCAACTTAAATTTGTATATTAAAGATCTGATTTCTATACATAATTCTTATCGTTTGAGATGCTTCAATTTATATCCAAATTTGATTTAATGACAATTTATGAGGCAAACTAATGGTAATTCTAAATCAAAGTTTGATTGTATATCAATTGAATAAATAAAAATGTCAGAATAAATATTTTATAACTATCTTTAGGCTGAATGATACTACATTAATATGAAATCTTTCTTAATTTTTCAAATTGCAGTTGGCCCAAATAAGTAAAATATACAATAAGATTATTAATACTTTTTTTAGCAATTTTATTATTTTAGCACATATAAGTGAGAACTTTTATGTGCTGTTATTATTCATCAAATTATTCAATGTGAAATTTATAAAAGTTAAGAAATTTTAAAATAATATGATCTGCAATTCGAATTGGGTCAATGTTGTAAGTTCAACGTTGAACATTCTAATTACTAATCGACGTATAATAACGCTGTGACGTGGCCGGGGTTCCGTGGAGTCAGGTCCTCACTCTTAGGTATTCAAAATTTATTTTAATTAATAATTAACATACATTTATGCATTTATTTTAATTTTTTCGTATTTCTATGCGGCGAATTTATGACAAAGTAAAACATTACTATATCGGAAACTTTATTAAATAAATTTTCGGCAAGTCCAAATAATGAGATTTTAATCTTATGTAAATACCGGTTATTCTATTGATGTATTATTAAATAAATAAGCAGTATAAGTATTTTTNTTTTTTCTTACCAAAAATATCTTTCTTTTCAAAAGTATAGAATAAATAAAGCTTTAAAATGTAAATGAGCTAGTAAAGGATGCAGTGATGTCACAAAACCGCAAATACTACGTATCCTCATGTATATTTTATCTACGATTAATGTGTCATCGAACCACGTGATCATTACACGTGCCTTATTACACATAACAATTAGATAAATTACACAAAGTAACATGATTTTTCTAACTAGTTTCTTCATAAAACATATGATTACATCGAAAGCTCATTATATATATTCGATTTTAAACTGATAAACTTATTGATTACTGAATTTTTCAACAGCAATAATCTGAAAGCATATATTTTATA
>NW_019390699.1:0-2785 GCF_000671375.1 Centruroides sculpturatus
TTTATTATATTAATTATGTTTAACTGGAAGAATTATTCAGTTCTTACTTACAACCTCGTAACCGGAGTGTATGTATAATACTTCAGCTAACGTTTTTGACGCCCCTTCTGGGCTCTTCCTCCGGCTTTTTTGATAAATATTGAGCTGGACGTTGAAATTCGAACACTTTCTTTTGATTTGTTTTCTTTTCAAATCATCGCACGTGGTAACCTTCGAGCCAATTTAAAACGAAAAAGAAAAGAGCGATGTTTTGCGTACAGTGCATGTGCGTTGCAGTACTTCCGACGTAAACTTTTAAAGGATATCATCCAGCATGGCAGTTCCTGCTGGATGATATTCTTTAAAAGTTTACGTCGAAAGTACTGCAGCACGCATGCACTGTACGCAAAACATCGCTCTTTTCTTTTTCGTTTTAAATTGGCTCGAAGGTTACCACATGCGATGATTCGAAAAGAAAACAAATCAAAAGAAAGTGTTCGAATTTCAACGTCCAGCTCAATATTTATCAAAAAAGCCCGAGGAAGAGCCCAGAAGGGGCGTCGAAAACGCTAGCTGAAGTATTATACATACACTCCGATTACGAGGTTATAAGTAAGAGTTATTTTTTAGTACATTCTAGTGTGTGGAGAGGAATAAATAAAGAATTATTCAGTTCAAATATCCACAAGAAATGGACTTTGTAAATTAACTATAAGAATCTAATTTACAAAAATCTATTTCAAATAGAATTTATCTGTTGTTAATTGTATTTTCTTACCTTATATATCTAAGAAAATACAATTAATTCAAGAATGAAATATATATTGGATGTCCATAATCTAGCTATAATATCCCATACGTATTATACAAGTTAAATCCCATTAATTTAAATATATTAAAGTAAAATATCTACAGACGTGAGGCAGATAATTGTAAGGGCTTATCACACAAGTGTTATCACTGTTGTGATAAGCCCTTACTATTATCTGCCTCACATTTGTAGATATTTTATTTAATTTATAGGCACAAACACTCAGAAATTAAAGTAGAACATTTAATAAAAACAAAAAGGGGGTGTACAGTAAAATTCATAAGTATGAAAACAAAAAAACCAAAATGCATTTTGACTATTGGAAATAGTCCCTCTTCAGTTGGTATTAATTTAAAGGGGTTAATATACTTAAAACTATACAAAATAAAGATAAACACACCACTATAACGGTATGAGCAGTAAACGTCATCAAAGGAGACAGGTGTAAAAAATCTTCATAAAGTTGCAAGGTGGCGTGACGTACAGTGTACTGATACAAACAGTTATAAGTTAGCGCAATAATAGGTTAACAGTTATGAAATAATGTTATACAGACAATTACATAAATTACATATACATACCAAAATAGTAAGATGACAGAGTTGAAGGTGGCATTTACAACAAGGTGGGATACAGGCAACATCTGGTGCACAAGTGGTGACTAACATACAATACAATTATAATTATTCAATAGTTTTATCAAGATAGTCATAACATAACAAAGATATTTTGTTTTTTAAAGATATAATTGTGCCATCCTTTGTCAATTTTAACATCTGAATTAGCATTAATTTTATTGACATTATTAATTTTTAAAATTTCTATGTTTAAAGCATCTACGTTTATAGGTGTTAGTTTTTGAAGGTATAGTATAAAAGATCATATTAATACCCTCAAATACAGTTCTGAATACTCTGCTGTTGCCAAACACTGCAATCTATATGGTTGATAAAAGTACAATAAAAACGCTAAAATTTGAAACTANAAATTTTAAAAATTAATAATGTCAATAAAATTAATGCTAATTCAGATGTTAAAATTGACAAAGGATGGCACAATTATATCTTTAAAAAACAAAATATCTTTGTTATGTTATGACTATCTTGATAAAACTATTGAATAATTATAATTGTATTGTATGTTAGTCACCACTTGTGCACCAGATGTTGCCTGTATCCCACCTTGTTGTAAATGCCACCTTCAACTCTGTCATCTTACTATTTTGGTATGTATATGTAATTTATGTAATTGTCTGTATAACATTATTTCATAACTGTTAACCTATTATTGCGCTAACTTATAACTGTTTGTATCAGTACACTGTACGTCACGCCACCTTGCAACTTTATGAAGATTTTTTACACCTGTCTCCTTTGATGACGTTTACTGCTCATACCGTTATAGTGGTGTGTTTATCTTTATTTTGTATAGTTTTAAGTATATTAACCCCTTTAAATTAATACCAACTGAAGAGGGACTATTTCCAATAGTCAAAATGCATTTTGGTTTTTTTGTTTTCATACTTATGAATTTTACTGTACACCCCCTTTTTGTTTTTATTAAATGTTCTACTTTGATTTCTGAGTGTTTGTGCCTATAAATTAAATAAAATATCTACAAATGTGAGGCAGATAATAGTAAGGGCTTATCACAACAGTGATAACACTTGTGTGATAAGCCCTTACAATTATTTCATTTAATTTAATTATACCAAGGGTTAAAAGCAATTTTTGTAATAATTTCATATTAAAATAATATTGTCTGAGATAGATGGTTGCATCTGCTTTCAAGAATATGAACATAGTAAAAAGAAAGGACTTCTGGGAATATATGTAAACTTAATGGCTAATCATTCTTATCATAAAAAATATTAATATATGTAAAACTGGTTATTTTATAGGTTTTTCAATTATTGTTATATTGTGTATCTTCTCAGAAAACATCAAGAAGAAACACTCCACTTTATGTAAAGTTTAAAAGATTACATTGTTATCC
>NW_019390700.1:0-2815 GCF_000671375.1 Centruroides sculpturatus
TGACCCTGCAAGTTCCGGTAGCCTCTCCAGAATCTGACTCCGATTAAAAACCAATAAAAAGAGACCCGCTGCAATGTGTAAAAAGTCTGTATCTGTGTGAAGAAAGTGTTTCACCACCTCCTCCTCACAACATCTGACTACCCGGCATAATTGGTGACTGCTCCATTTTCATTTTTTGATGGTACAGTATGGTTATTTTATGCTGCAGAACGAATTATATGTTTTAACATGTATTTCTATGGGAAAATGCGTTTCGTATAACGGACTTTTCACTTAACGGACGTGCACCTGGAACGGATTAAGTACGTTATACAAGGCACCACTGTACATCTAAAACACCATTTTTAAGTAACTATGTGTAATATTCAGAAAATCTATCACAATACCAGTTGGTATAATCACTACAAATTTCTAGTTTTATCATTCAGTGACATGATCTATGATATTTTTAGTTCAAAAGCTAAAAATAATAGAATGTAAAATTCTTTAGGTCTTAGATATATAAAGATTTATACTTCAATGGTTCTTACTTCTAAATCTATGGTATCAATTCTCTACAATGTTATTGTTGTTATTACAAAAATTACTAGTATAACTTCATAATTTATCAAAAGTTTTAATTATCCAAAAGCCCTTACATCTCTTCTGATTATAAAAAAATATTTTCTTAAAATGAATATTACTACAGTATTGTATTCATAAATGTTTAGTAATCATATCACTCATGAAATAGAATGATCTGATTATTAGGCGTATTATCATTTTAATTTAATAAATTGAATATTTTGAACTAAATTATAAAATTTTTAATAGATTACTGAAATAACTTTAACTTACATTTTATTTATGTATTAAAATGTTAGCAATATTAATATGCATAATATGGTATTATAATTAAATTCATTTTTCCAGGTTCATTATTAGATAGAAGATTGGATGGGACAAAACGTGCCATCCACTTTCACAATGAAGAATATCAAAGCCAGAGAAAATGTAAAAACCCATTCTGGGAATGTAACATCTTTATCTAATAATCAAACTTCTGTATCTAATAATGAAATCTCTAGGAATAATAATACTAACACTAACAGTACAGTTAAATGTAAAACTTCTGCTTCCGAAAAAGTAATCATTACACCATTATCTGGTGGTCAAGATAACCTTTCAAGTTCAGGAGTACGTCGTAAAACATCTGTTCCTGTTAAATCTCAGCTTTCAGGTTCAACAGGATTAAAATCAAAATCAGAGAGCATACCTACTAGATCTGTTAATAAGGAGAACATTCATTGCTTAAAAAGTGTTCATGCAGGACGTAAAACTAATAAGAGTAATTGTGGCAGCATGCAACGCACCACTAGTAAAGACAATATAGATTCTAATGGCATGAAAGAACGAGAAAAAGAGAATATAGGAAAATACATTAGTGGAAGAAATACACATTCAAAATTATTAGAAAATTCAACTGTATTACAGCTAGAGAGAGAGAAAGGAATGCTTGAACAGCAAGTTTCTGAATTGGTTAGGAATGCAGAAAGTAAAAAAGCAGAAATTGCAACATTAAAAATGGAGATTAATCGTTTAAAAGTAAGATTTTTATTTTTTATTTTAGTATTTATGTTTAGTGTTTTTATGCATGTTTATGCACAAATCTAATTACAATATGCAGTATGAAAGTAATGCCTCATATTTTTTCTTCTGGAACTTTATTTCCTAAAATAATACTCTTTGCATCAATTAATCTTTGTTAAAACATATTTTTTCCACAAAGTACAGTAACTTTCATTTTATGTGCAATTTCATCTCCATGTCAAGGTACTATATAATATTCCCATCCTATAAAAATATTTACTCTGGCTCCAGACTTTCCAAACACTGCTTGAGTTGGTCCTTATCAACAAAATATTTTCTTTTGAATTCCTTTAAATACTTTAAAAGATCAAAGAAGTGATGATCAAAAGATGCAAGATTTAGGCTATGGAGATTGAGGAAGAACAGTACACTGACTTTTGTAAAGGCCTCCCTTGTGCAGATTAGTCTGGAGATGTTTTGTCATGGAACAGAACAGCTTCATTAAGATTTGATAATGCCATTCCATTGACTGTCTTCATTTCATGCACATAATGGACCCATGTTTTGTCACCTATAACTTTGCATTGTTCTTTCACTCTTTTAGCCTTTGAAAAGTTTGTAATAGAAACAGTGTCTTTTACTTTTGTTGAGCTTAAGTAATTCCATGCAAATAATTTTGGACCTTTTTTTGGCTCTTCTTTCAGCAATTTTAGGACTTACTGGGTACAAACGTTATAGTTTCCTTATGATGGCTATCACAATAGGTTTCCTTATATCTGTTACATCATACAATTCAACTGTAAGGATGTAGCATACTTTCTTTCTACTGTTGTTTTTTTTTTTTTTTTTATCAGCTTCTGTTTTCTTCTATCATAGTCATTACTTGTTATCATTACCACTTTAAGACAGAATGTTGCTTTCTCTGCTTTTAAAGTGTCTTATCCAAAGTCTAATTATACACACATCCATAGTAGTGTCTTAGTAAACATTTTTGAGACATATATGGATTTCAATAGACATGACTTCTTCCTCAGTAAAACATTCATTAACTGCTCTAATCTTAATATATACAGTGGTGCCTCGTATAACGTACGCCTCGAATAACGGACTGGCTGCGAACAACGGACTTTCCGTTCGGCAGTTACGAGAGGTGAACAACATTTCTGCAAACAAGTTGCAAATGATGTTTCCACTCTTTTACCGTTGCCAATGACAATCTACTATTTTTAGAATATATTAGTATTAT
>NW_019390701.1:0-1143 GCF_000671375.1 Centruroides sculpturatus
TATTATCTGTAGCACACTGTTCTATGAATCAGTTTGATTAATATTGAGGCCTTTTAAAAGCCTATTTTCAGTATTAGAACCTACTAGTTTGCCTTTTTGAACTTTAAATTGCCTATTGCCTTCCTATTTAGGCAGTATGGTTTTTAGAACCTAGATGGTTAATTTTAATACGACTAGAGAAAGTCTGAAAGGGACCTCAATCCAGGACAAGATACAGGGAAGGCGGTTACTTTAGTTTGGGGACATTCAACGAAGACTTGACGTTGTACTGTACCTATTAAAACTGTAAATCTAAACTGATTAATGGCAAAAAACCAAAGGCAGACCAAAAAAGTCATGGAAGGACAGGTAGACATTATGATGTGTGGACTGACTGAAGAGTTTGCTCTATAGTCTAGACCAGTGTTTCTCAACGGGGGCGATATCGCCCCATGTGGGCGTTTTTCCATGTTGAGGGGACGATTAGTAACAATTTATATTTTGGGGGTGAAAAACAATTTTCTGGGCGATATAGTAAAACATTATATTAAGAATAATTAGATATTTTATTTGTTATATCGTACAATAATTAAACAAATAATATTATAATAGTCACTAGTCTATTCAATGCAGTACGAATTTGACGTTAGTCTTGGCCCTCGACATCGAAATTTTGAAGTAAAGGGGGCGATACTACGTAACGGTTTTATTGAAGGGGGCGATACTACGTTGAAGGGGCGACGATTCGTTAGAGGTTAAGAAACACTGGTCTAGACAGAAAAAATGGAGGAGGATGAGTACTACCGTGTTTCCCCGAAAATAAGACCTAGCACAGATTTTGCTGAATTGCGAAATATAAGACCTCCCCCTGAAAGTAAGACCTAGCAAAGTTTTTTTAGTCGTAACGGTCATCGACAAATGGTTGAAAGTGGCCGTTGGCTTTTTGAAAGTACAGCCACTGATTGGTCAGCAGACAATTACGCCACGCGGCATGATTTGCATAAGACTATGGCTTGGGAATCACAGATTTGCATAACGTTACGGCTAGTGATGGCTAATTGGTCGGCCGGGAATCACGCCACATGACATTTGCATAGTGCTACGGTTTAGTAAGCACTAATTGGTCATCGAGTCCAATGTTGACGCTATAAAAAGGCGACAGTT
>NW_019390701.1:1914-3212 GCF_000671375.1 Centruroides sculpturatus
GGGCCCTAGGCAAAATAATATTTACGGGCCCCTTTACAAATTTTGTATTACTACAAATATAAATAAAATTGTAATATTTAAAATTAAAGTATTTTTATTTTTACATTTGAATATCTTACTTACATTGTGTTTTTGGGACTACAATAAAATTATGCAGCAATAACATTATTTTTTCTCAACAAACACTGCTTTATTCTGAAGTTCACCGAACAGATCTAATGCGCATATACAAACATTATCTAATTCTCAGTGATGATGTTAGATGTCGGAGCAGTAGGTAATGTCATTCTTAATTATTAACCCTTGAATATGGCGCTAATAATATAGTAATTCGCAATACTAATAAAACAATGGCACGTTTAGAACCTATTACGGGCCGCAATTAATTACGGGCCCCGGGCTTTGCCTGCCTTGTGCCAAATTAGGCCCTGCATACGCAAGTCTTACATATTTTTGAAATGTGTTAACAAACGTAAACAAAAAACAATGTAATACTTAATCCACATTCTACTATACTGTATATTGTTTATTATTTCTTCGAAGGCATTTATTTTATATATTTTTGAGTATCTCGAAGATTTAGTAATTTTATATCGGTAAAATCGATTCTGCATACATTCCATCAGGTCCTATTAATTAAAAAAAAAAAAAAAATCGCGGACAGATGAAAAGACAGATAAACAGTGGGTAATCGAACAATGATTGAACAAGTGCAAAATTTCTATTTTATTGCTGTTTCCATCTTCCTAGAAAACTTTCAGACAGATTAACCTACAACAAATAATATAAATGCGGAAGCTAATTTTTAAACTACAGAAAAATGTTATTTTTAAAATACTATCTAAAGGATCTACTATAAAGACAAAATATATAAAAGCCATTAATTCGTGAAGTAATAATTTTATCAATTTCAATAAAACTTTTTACTACAGTATTTCCTTTAAAACTAAATATTGTAGGAATGGCTTATTTAAAAATAATTCTGATCTATTAAAACACAATGTAAGTAAGATATTCAAATGTAAAAATAAAAATACTTTAATTTTAAATATTACAATTTTATTTATATTTGTAGTAATACAAACTTTGTAAAGAGGCCCGTAAATATTATTTTGCCTAGGGCCCGCGAAGGTCTAAATTAGTCACTGTGCGTATGCATCTTTTTGTGACAATATTAAGAAGTTGCTTCATAAGTTAAGCATATATTACCGTGTTTCCCCGAAAATAAGACAGTGTCTTATATTAATTTTTGCTCTGAAAAAGGCGCTAGGTCTTATTTTTTCCAGGAAGAAGAATTC
>NW_019390702.1:0-2804 GCF_000671375.1 Centruroides sculpturatus
TCTGTAAGTATGAAGTTTTTCTTCATAAACCCGATTATTAAAGACAAACGAACTGCCGAATTATTGGGCTATAAGCTTGATGTTTCTATTAAAGCAATCGAGGTAAACAAATCAAGAATACTAGAGAGCGAAAGACGAATCTCGAAAACGAACTAAAAATCTTCCAGGCTACAGGTGAAAAAACATAATATCTGTCTTCTCTTAAATGCATTAAACACGATTCCACTCACATCAATTGAATCAGTAAGGGCATTCTCGGTAGCAGAACTTTTCATTACTAAAATAAGAATTAGAGTGAGTGATCGGAGTATTGACCATCTTTGCTTTTTAAAATCTTATAAAAATTTACAATATTTTGTATTATATTTTATTTAAAAAACAAAAATTACCTTGTAAGTTAGAAGTTTGATCTAGATTCATTTTTATTAAATTTTCAACTCAATTCAAAGCATTTTTATTCTTGTTGTTGTATGCAGTTTCCAGCAAACTTTAATTAATTTTTTTCTTTTGTGAAAATTTCTATGTAATTCAAAGGTAACTTTTATTATATATCTTACACAACATTATTAATATGATTTTGGAGATTACAGAACATATTAAATTACTTTAAAAAATGAAAAATAATTATATCATTGATTCTAAGATATTTTGTATATTTTAAAAATAATTAATTCTATCCCGGAATCACGGAAAACAGTTCACTTTTATCCCGGAATCCCGGGACAAGCAAAAGACCGGGAAATGAGAAACCCTAGACACAACATAAGTTCAGAATAGTCATCACAATATTTGCTGAATAGTTTGTAAGATTGTAGTCTTTTTTTGCCTGCTGCTCACCCTTCTTGTATTATGAGTGTGATGATATGTATGTATGTACTGTATGTACTGTATTCACCACAATGTTTTTACTGCAACATCAACGCAGCTGCCAGCTAACTGTCTCTTATCTGAGGTCACCTTTAATTGAGAATGATAAAGTATCTTCAAGCTGAAATCTTGCAAATGGCTAACTGTTGTTATCTAGCTACAATTTTGAAAAATAACGAGGGATTATTTTGGGCAAATCTCCCATATTCATTCCACTATATTTTAGTTAGTATATAACTTCCCAGGCTCCGAAAATGAGACAAAAAGCGAACTCTAGTAAGATTTCGTGATGACAAATGGGAACTCTCACACGAGAAAACACTAAAGCTTTTGAACTGTTTGCAGCGTTTTGATGGAGGTTAACGTAAACAACTTGTATTTGCATAAATTCCGTGATTATGAAATTCATTTTTGTCTCCGATTATGAATTGTGGTTCGTTATCGAAACGAAAAGCTATCTCAATTTAATGTAAGAGATCAGACTAATCACTAAATCTGTAAGTGTACATACAATTGGCAGACCGCTTAAAAATTAATTATACANAATTAAAATATACAATTTAAATGCAATTAAAATGACTTATTAAATGATAAATTAGCCGCATTATCGATAATGGAATTATAAAAGTTTAAACATAAAAATGTGGAGTTTTTAATGTGGAAAGTGTAAAATAACAATATGGTTATCGTTTTTAAACATTTGAGCAATTGCAAGATCTTCATGAACAAAAAAAAAATTTTTTTACTGATAGGGATGATCCATTGGAATGATAATTTGATTATTCAAATCATTTAAATGAATCCATCACTAATTATTATTATTTTATACCCAGAATCTTTATTTTTCAAATTAATTAATTTCCAAATATTTGTGTAATATAAACATAATAGTTAATTAAAATTGGATATTATAAATACAGTAGACTCCCCCTAAAACAATGTAGATAATTCCGTGTTATATGAATTCCCTGTTGTACGAGTCACTTAGATTTTATAAATACGTGTGCCGGCTGTGAACGGCTCACATATTTGTAAAATCTAAGCGACTCGTACAACATGGAATTCATATAACACGGAATTATCTACTGTGTTATAGGGGGGTCTACTGTAATTATAAGAATTATAATAATTATTTATTTACTTTTATTATTTCTCATGTTTTCTAGTTTGTGGAGAATTGGCATGTTTGGATATCCTAATGGAAGCTGGAGCTTTTCCTTCCACGCCAGATATTCATGGAGCATATCCCATACATTATGCCGCTCAGATGTGTGGTCCTAATAGCGAAATGGGAAACGATGTAAAGATCGGATTAGCAGCCCTTCGAAAACTATTGAGTTGGGGTGTCGAAGTCGACGTTAGCGATCAAGATGGCCGTCAACCACTTCTATGGGCAGCTAGTGCAGGTATGCATTCTTATTCTTATCGTATTTATACAAATTATTATTATAATTAAAATTGTAGTTAGTTCTAGTTGTATATAAATATCATTGAATATTTATAATTGCCTGAAACTATAAATATTTCACTGCAAAAATTGAAACTTTTTGAAATTTTAAAAGCTATTTTCCATCCCAGATTAAATGTCTTTTTATATGGTAATGATTTACTTGAATTTTTCAAGATTCTGAAATATAACAGTAGCTTATATAGATCTAAATTATTGGCTGTTTAAGTGAGGTTATTCTTATTCTCTTAGAAGCGTTTCTGTATTGGAAGATTCTCAAGGGGATGAGATATCGATATCGAATAAAAATAATGGAATAAGGACAAGGTATAAAATTCGATCGATAATAGACTCTTATCTTGATAATCTCTAACCTAGTTATCTCTTCGCTTTCACGATCAAATTGATAAAGCTTCTTCGTGTCAGTTTACAATACGTTTCATTCTTATCATCGCATAAAATATGTTCTTATAAATTATTTGAAAGTTTG
>NW_019390703.1:0-2884 GCF_000671375.1 Centruroides sculpturatus
TTAAATATATAAAACAAATAAAAACTTTAAAATCCTTAAACTGTAATATAAAAACATGAGAATTTCACCATTTTCAGGGTTCTTAAATGTTACCTCCAACTCTGAAAATTCTTTCACTTTCAATAGAAGATGCTGGGGGACTTAGATATTTCAAAAGCTATTTTGCTCAAATTAGTAAAAAATTCTTTTCAAATTTCCCACCACAAAAATGGGTGCTATGTCTTTGTATAAGAGGTAAATGTAAATATTTTTCTAATTCTTGATCGAAACGATTGTTCGTTTGTTTCGTTTTTTCTTCCTTTCTAAAAACATGCTCTTATTCATTCTTTCGTTCACCAGAAGCTAATTCATCAAATAAATTAGAAAAACTCGGAGATTATCCTCCATCTTGATCGTCTCCAGAAGTAGAAGTTTCAGAATTTAATTCTTCTTAAGATTTTGAATTATCAACATCATCTAAGCTATCGATTGTCCATCTTTTTATTTCCTCTACCATTTTTTTTTTTAATTTAATTTTGAATTCTGGATCTAATAAGGATGACAACAATGCTTGTCTTTGGATATGATTTTCCGTTGTTACTGATGAACATCCAGCTTCTTTCGTTTCAGAACTTTCTCTTTTCATCTTTTAAGTTTATTTTTTTAAAAATTTTTATAATGACATTTTTCCAGATGATTTATCATGTTTTTAGTGGCGAAAGTTTTAGCATATTTTCCATCTCTCGAAATAAAAGACGCATAAATTGCACTTGAAAAACTTCTCGTTTTCATCTTTCTTAAAAAATTTCCAAGCAATACAATTAATTAAAATTAAAAAATTTATCAAAATAATAATTTATCATTTTAATTTAAATTAATACATGAATCTGAAAAAGAAAAAAAAATAGCTTCATGTTGAAAATTATTTTTATAACAAGTTGTTATAAAATTATTTTTATTGTATGAAATTTTATGTTTTTTATTAAAAATATATAATTTAATGCGATAATAATCATAATATAATTAACTATTAACACAATAAATTATTAACACTAATCGACCGATAATGCGTGACCGATTAATCGGTAATCGGCCATTTTACTTATCGGTGCATCCTTAGTTATTTGTTTAATTATTGTACGATATAACGAATAAAATATCTAATTATTTTTAATATAATGTTTTACTATATCGCCCAGAAAATTGTTTTTCGCCCCAAAATATAAATTGTTACTAATCGCCCCCTCAACATGGTCGTTTTTCCATGTTGAGGGGATACACTGGGATAGATCATGTACCATAGCCAATTACAATCGAAATTTTATCTATGCGTGACATTGTTCGATGCTTATTCCTTTATTTAACATATATAGATTAATATATATATATATATATATATATTAATCTATATATGTTAAATAAAGGAATAAGCATCGAACAATGTCACGCATAGATAAAATTTCGATTGTAATTGGCTATGGTACATGATCTATCCCAGTGTATCCCCTCAACATGGAAAAACGACCATGTTGAGGGGGCGATTAGTAACAATTTATATTTTGGGGCGAAAAACAATTTTCTGGGCGATATAGTAAAACATTATATTAAAAATAATTAGATATTTTATTCGTTATATCGTACAATAATTAAACAAATAACTAAGGATGCACCGATAAGTAAAATGGCCGATTACCGATTAATCGGCCATGCATTATCGGCCGATACCGATTAATCGGCCGATTAGTGTTAATAATTTATTGCATTAATAGTGTGAGATCCTGGAGTTAATTATACAGTTAATTATAATGTGGAAAAANTTACGCTATATTAATAAATGTTTATATTTAATACCATGTAATAATATAATTCGTAAGGCCAGTTGACCAAGGTAATTAAAGCATCAGACTAATATTCTGAGAGGCCCGAGTGCAGAAATTTTCCGGCGGGTGAGCCTGGTCGAATCCACGATAGAAAAAGATCTCTTAGTGCCCACAGAGCGGAAGGAGTAAAAATTTAAAAAAAAATAATAATACATTCCATAAAAGTTTCATAGAAATATATTCAATAAGATTGATACGTATCCAACTTTCAATCCAAGGAGACGCTTTAAATTTTTAAGGGTTCATAATTATCCTTATATATATAAATTAATATAATATATAGCAAAATAAAAACAACTTAATCTTGAATATTCTTTAAAAGGTTTCTTTTAATCGATTTCCATTTTTTCTAAAACATATTGATCTTTAATAACCGTTTAACGAAAATTAAATTTCTATAGAAATTTTCTGCATAATTTTTCTTAAAAGTTTATCCAATTTTTATATAATTTAGAGATTTAAATTATTTTCATTATTAAATGAAAGCCAAAATTGTTCGTGGCAATTATTGTATTTTAGCATTGTGAATTAAATAAACATTAATACAGCACAAATAAAAAGTCAGGAGATTCTCGACTTTCGGACAACTTGACTTACGTATGTAAACTCAGAAATACTTAAATCTCTTTTAGTATCGGAACACAAAATTCGAATTTTCGTAAATTTATAGTTGACAAAACAAAAATTTTGTGTATGACATTTTCTGCTAGTTTCGATTTCAATAACAACAAAATCATTTGTGAGAATCAATTTCTATTGCCTGTTATTTGTTTAATTTATAACTTTATGGTTTTTTTTTTATACATTTGTAATATAGTTACTGTAAAAAGGTAAGACTTTTCAACTTTAATAAAAAATTGAGCACTAGAGTTGCAGATAAAAGAATTTAACTTTTTTACCTGCAACTCTAGTGCTCAACTTTCTTACGTACAGTATTTTTAAAACTCATAATTTTCGAAAATCGGCGACTGCACGTATGTATATTTTATTTTTTGGAGCAGTTTTTAAGTAAATTAATTATAATA
>NW_019390704.1:0-2790 GCF_000671375.1 Centruroides sculpturatus
GCCCCCCAATTCTCTTTGAGCCTTCTACTGCCCCCCTGAAAGCCTCCAGCGCCCACAAGGGGGCGTTATTGCCCACTTTGAGAAACGCTGGTTTAGACAATAAACTGAAATTGCATTTTCATATTTCTATCGAGAAATCCAAAACTAAATCATTTTTCATGAAAATTTATGTTTTTATTTGTTTAACTTAATCTTTTAAAGTGATAAATATAAAAGTGTTAATAATCTTTTTTAACATTATTTATTTAGCAATTGCAAAATTATGCTTTAACATTTATCTAATTTGCATAAAAATTTTAGATACTCAATTTTCTCAAGATGCAAATTCATACCCTAAATGCTTAATAATTGTTGATTATATTAATATTTTGGAAATGGGCTGCAAATTAATGGCAGAAATTTCTGAAATATTAAATTTATCAGTTGGGAACTAAAGGCCTAAGCTGGAGAGTTAATGTAGAGAATTAAATCATATTAGGAATTTTTCAGTTTGGGTAAAATACAATGGACGTTATTATTATAGTGTTGTTGGAGTGTGTCCTGCCGATCATTTATACCGGAACCTGGTTCTATGCCAGATCTTAGTCAAGGGATAACTACAATAAAAAAGTTGTATGTATCTGCATTTAAGAAATTCCTGACTATATGACGTGTTTGGTATGGCAACCTTCTGTTGTGAAGCTTTAAACGTGTATAGATTTTTTGTGTAGTGTACGTGATGTGATACTTATTAAGAAAGCATTACTGGCACAATAAGAACCTCATTCATTCTCCACAGATGCGTTATTTTGAGGGCGAGTTCTGAGTATTTACTAATTTTTAGTGTGTAGGCTATATTTTGTATGTTGTGGGTGGGAAAGCTATTTCTGATTTTGTTTGTAAACGAATGTGATTTTTGGTCTGTTTTGATGGATTGTTTTATTTGTGATTATGACTGAGGTGTGTTTGTGTTCATGTGAAAGCTTTTGGTTACGTCGATGTAGTAAGTCTGTGCTAAAAGCTTGCTATTTGATGTGGTTCGTTTTATTTCCTACAGGTATTGTCTATGAATGTTATAAGCCCACCGGATAAAACCACTGACCACTGGTAGTTGGTTGTGGGTACGCGCCTCACCAACTGGTCACCCTTCGGCAGATCGCCCACGAGTCACGTTGCCATATACAAATACTGTAATTCAATCCTAAGAGTATTGTCTTGTTTGTTAAGTTATGGCAACTCAACACTTTGGCGATCTGCCTAGTGGGATGCCTTCCGGGAGGTCTTTTTAAGGGAAACTGGCCCCTATTTAGGTGTTGCAGACGTGGAGAAAACCCGGAAAACTCCACGTGGACAACAGGTCCGAGTGAGGCTGCGAAGCCACAACCGAACTCCCAGTGTTCAGGATACGAAGACCGCTTGGCCACTGGTGGGCGTGTTGTCTTGTAAGATATGCTATATGTAGTTTTTTGTATTTATGACCATGTCTTGTATAGTAATTATGAACCATTCCATAAATCATTTAGCAGTTTGGCGCAGTTCTGTCAATACGATGCTGGCTGAGATCGTTAGGGTGCCTACCGTGGAGATTCTTCTGAGCCATGATAATTTCTGAGTTTTGTGTAATGCATTAGATTCAGTCCTGTGTCGTGTAAGTCTAATGGGTGTACTATTTTTGCCTGCAAGAATTAGTTTTCTGTAATTGTGATGCTTCTTGTTTCCCACAGAAAAACTCTCACAGTGCCTATATTTGAGAGTTAAGAAAATAAGAAATACTTCAGATACAATTACCTTTAATTCAAGATTAATTTAAACATTTGTTTAATGAAAATCGGTAACAGATAAGTGAAATAAACTTTATTCTTTATAGTGTCAGATTTTTTATAAAATATAAAAGTGNTTCATAAATATCACAATAAATCGAAATAAACAATTTGTACAAATTCATAATAATTAATAATTAGTAATTAATATGATTTATACAATTGTCCTAAATTCCGAAAAATTACAAAGTGCTTTTTATAATTTTAAATGACTCAAAGTTATTATTTTAATGTTTGTAACTCATTACAGTTAAAACAATCTCATAAACTGTATAGATTAATTAAGATAATAAATAATCACATGAAAAAGTGAGATTTTTAAATATTAAGAAACTAATTAAACAAGTTTTAATTTTGACAACTGTATGCATGTAAATAATAATCTTTATATACTGTATCTACATATGTGTGTGTGTGTGTTTCTGAACGTGTTCTTCCAAAAAAACTAGTTAATATTTTCAGTCTTCTTACAAGAATACACAAGTATATAAATCTGTAATCTTGTCACTGATGTAAGAACGTTTTTGATATTTTACTTATTATATATTAATAATTAAAAATATTGTAAACTGAATATGACTTTTCATCCTTAAAAAATTACTAACTAGAAAGGTATTTTTAAATCACTTTAGATAAATTATATTGTGTGTTAAATATTGTGTTAATTTCAGCTAAATAATGAATAATAAAAACTAAACTTGGATAACTGATCAGATTTCTTACCATTTTTTTCAGATAACTTTGCTTATCGTTCTTACAAGGCACGTTCAAACTGCAGAATGAAATTGGATTGCATAAGAAAAAAATTTAGCCATATTTTTAAAAAATTAGGAGAAATGGTTGGACGACATCCATATTACTTCATAATTTTACCTATAATTCTTTCAATTACACTCTCCATATTTATCAGAACATTAACTACCAGTAAGACATTTAACGATATAATAACTCCCGATACAGGAAAACTTTTTACAGTAAAGAAATTCATAGA
>NW_019390705.1:0-2771 GCF_000671375.1 Centruroides sculpturatus
GGAAGAGGTACCTGAATGGGAAAATATAGAAAATTTATATGAAAAAAAATTAATGGCTACAGGTTTGTAATATATATAATGTTTTTAAGATCTGCTTTAAATCTCTAAAAAATTTTTGTTGTCATAAACTTTTAGGACAAAAAGTTTCAAGTATCATTGAGAAAATTAATGCGATGAAAACAGAAATTTCCAAAACTAAAACACCAAAATCTTCAAGTTCATCAGATAAAAAAAGTAAGAAATTAAAATAATATAATCCAGTTAGTGATTGTTTATTCATATTATTTAGCATGCTATAATATGATGCATGTTCAATAGAAAATCAGAAAAGTGCCATTAAGAGTTGGAAGGATAAGTGATATCAAAATAATTTTGACACACAACACTTTCAAGTCAGAGGCAACAATAAATGTGTCAAAATTACTATGATATTGCTCATCCTTGACTTACAATGACATTTTTCCAGTTTTGTATTGAATATGCCTTATATTAAGTTTACTCATGAGAAGATTTATTGTAGTAAATGATATATAAATTAATTATTTTGATTTAAAATGAAATTACAGATTTTCTCATTACATTTTGTTCAATGAGAATGAAATTTAAGTACACATTTTAAAATGATACTTGGATTTCATAATATTAATTATTGAAGCATTAGTGTTTTAATATGAATTAAAAATAAATTTAAAAGGAAATAAGTTTACAAAATTTAAAAGTACTTGAGCTGCATAATGTAATATAAACAAATATTTTAAAATAATCAATACTAATGATCCTGTGATATGATTTATAGTGATATGCAAATTTTTATGAATTGTTTATAGAAATCATAAAGATGAAATTATTTTACTAAAACAACAGTAAAGTTTTGAACTTTAAAAAGATTACATTTTATAACTGCTAATGACATTTTATAAAATGATGGAAAAATTTGAGGAAATAATTCAAGTTTTAAAACTATATGAGGAAAAACTGCAATTGTCATTTAGAGAATGACATCACTAGCTTACAGTGTTATATATTAGATGAATTTGTCTTTGATCTTTATCAAAAAGATAATGCAGAAACTTGTAAGATAGTTTTATTTCGAATTGCTATATTTTCATAAACTTTTTTGTTGAAGAGACATTTATGTTGAAGTGATTTGCACAAAACAGAAATAAGCAATTGATAATTGTGTAAGAAATGGAAATGGTCTTTATCTACTTAATTTACTTTGAAATAGAGCAGTGACTATCCATACTACAAAATGTTAACAAACAAATATTCCCACATAAATTTTTCCATATCATCTTACTTTTACTTTCAAGTAAAAATATTACATATGGAACATGATATGTTCCATATGTAATATCTGGCAAACTGAAATAAAACTGAATTGTTATTCTTTATGAACTGCAGCATTCTTGCTCTTTTTGACATTCAGGTATAATGATTATCATCATAGTGTTTGAGAGATGACACATTACCACAATGTCAAAATAATTGACTTATGTGCATTTCATAGATTGAGAACTATTATTTAGTATTTCACCATTATAGTCACACAACATCAAAGAATTAAATTAAATGATTATGGTGTCTATTACATATTCAAATGGTTTTTATGTATATAAGCTCTTAAAAATACACCAAGAAGCCAAAGTCATGGGATATGTACCTAATAACTGATTGATCCTCTTTGAGCCCTCAACAATGCAGCTACAAGTCAAAACATGAAGTCAACAAGTTAATGGTACTATTCAGNGCTGAGTTATTGTAGTTTTGTTTTCATCCTGTCCCTCAGATAATCTAAGAGGTTCATATGGAATCATAGGGTAAAGTCAGTAGAGTATTCCTCAAGCCACCTCCTTGCAACCAAAGATTGGTGACACATTGCATTATCTTGTTGGAATACCCTTCACTATCAGAGTGTTTGAGAATCATAAAGGGATGTAGGTAACCTGACTCCAGTTCAGATTATGCACAACTACCTTTCATTTATAAGAAGGTTGTCTTCTTACAAAGCTCTTTCTATGGTTTCTATGACCTTGTCTATCTTTCTCAAAGGTCCAGAAGTTGGTCCATTGACTTCACACTTCTTACAATTGAATTAATATAGAAAACATAATTAAGTTAAAACAAATCATATTACAATTGATTTGATATTTTAAAATTTATTACTTTTTAAAAATTGAAATTTTTCTGATATTGTTTATAAATAGATCTGATGTAATTATTTTTACATATAAATTTTTATAACTTTTATTTATATTTTCAAGAAAATTAAAATATAATTTTATTAAATTAGTGTTTAATTTAAGAGTAATAATAAAATAAATTTCTTTATTGTTTTTAATTAGAAAGATCTGAAAAATCTTTCTACAAAAATAAAATACAAAGAACAAGATATATATACAAATACCCAAAGAAATATTTAATAAAAAGAAGAGAAGAAAAATCAGCAAGTATAAGGTGATTATTTAGTTAAATTTAGTTACATTAAACATAATTTAGTGTTTAACAGTGTAATAACTACATATTTTAAAACATTTTAACTATCTTCTATGTATTTTTAATGAATATGAAATATTTTAAAATGAAGTTTTCAAAGATTAAATGTTCATTTTTTAAACAATGACTCTTTGTCAATGTTAATGTCAAAATCAAGAAACATTTTTTTGGTTAATGAAGATCACTATTTTACAACAGTCAAATCAATTATTCAGTTTTTACATAAAAATCAAGAGAAAAGAATTTAAATCATAATGAAAATTCTCTCTATTTTT
>NW_019390706.1:0-2769 GCF_000671375.1 Centruroides sculpturatus
AATTAATTTAATAACTAAAATTTAATTCAAAATCAAATTAGAATAATCTGGAAAAAATGGACCTAAAATTGGACTCAAATCCACATTTTTTTCTGACTGAGATATAAACATAAACATACTGATTTTATTCTGATTTGGAAAATTAAAGATTATATTATTTCATTCTTTTGCCTTAATTATTCTTTATTGGCTGTTCATATATATAAAAAGAATCAGTTAAGCATTTTTCATTTGAAAACTAAATTAGAAAATTTTCATGTAGCTAACTAAATTCTATTCAGTTATTTTTGTATCATCAGTTCTGATATGTAATATCTCATGAAACATATTTGTTTTTCTACAACATATACACCTTATTGCTGAGAATCATTTTTACTACTTTAACTAACATTTTCAACCTGATCAACAGGCCATCATCAGGTTATCAGTTTACTGGAAAGTTTACAATCATTCTATAATAGAAACAATATGCAATAAAAAATTTGAATTTAAAACGATTCGAACATTTGGTTAAAAATCAAAATATAAAATATAAATAATATAACTAATCCATTAAATACAAACTGATTTACTAGCCATTATTGATCATATGTTTCCATACCAATGGTAAGCCTGTGGCATCCTTGTAGTTTAAACATTTGCCAGTCAGGCTGGATTTATAAATTTCGAACTTTTCCAAACTTAAATGCCAGAGTCAGTGAACACACCAGTGTAACAATTCTGGCCTCAGCCCACTTAACTACCGAACCATCTGTTTGTGCCATTCTGGATAGTGCTGTATAATAGTGTCCCTTGCTTACATCATATATGTGCTCCTTAATTAAGCCTTTTATTGAGGTTTCTGGTGGTGACGCCCACATACTCTTTTTTCAAACCTAATTGATCATTTTCTTATGGTATCTTGTATACTCCAAATTGTTGTTCCTTCTTGATCATATCCTTGTCATTCCTAAGCAAGTTATAAACCATGAGAGCCCTTTTGTATAGTAATCTTGTGTTCTTGTGATCTAAAATTTCTTTCATAATATTTGACATGTTTCTGTTGTATGTGAACTTAGTCACCTTGTTGTTCATATCTTTCTTCATTTTCTTTTTGCTAGGATCAGTGTAAGAACTTATTAATTTATTAATCCTTCAAAAACTTTTGTTCCAAACTCCAACATCCTAGCCACAGCTCAAATCCTATCTAACTCTTGCAGCCTGTTGAATACATTGGAGAAATAATGGAATGTCCTTCTAACTAGAGCTCTAAATGCTGAAAGCTTATAGGTATGTGGATCATTGGAGGTTGAAGGGATATATAAGTTTAAAGTAGTAAAAATGATTCTCAGCAATAAGGTGTATATGTTGCATAATATTCAATGAGTCTGAGTGTATGTTGTTTTTTGTTTTTCATTATTACACAATACTACAAATAATCAAAGAAATTGATTATTTGTAGTATTGTGTAATAATGAAAAACAATTTTGCTAAGAGCCAAACAATTTATTTCTACTATGTTAACAAAACCAGAAGATACAACAGAAGGTAACAAAATCAGAAGGTTGTGACAACCAACTGAAATACAAACATATCACAAAAATTTAGAAGAAATTAATTTTTTTTTTTTTGTAACTTTAAGGACTTTTATAAGACATCATGAGAGATGAGAAAAACACAATTTCCAATTAAATTGTGTTTTTCTCTTCCCTCAGTATAACAAGTCCTAGTTCACAAGAATATCCAAAGTGGACAAAAGTATAATATAAATGTATTACATTATTTTAAAATGTTAAATTTTTTTCACATTTAAATTTAATTATCATCATTGAAATTAATTTATAAATATATATTATATTTGTTATACTATACTTTCAAAAATATTAGAAGTATACAAGTTTGTGTTTTTTAGTAGTAGTATTTAGTACATACTATTATAATAAAATTTAATAAAAATAATAATTTACAGTAATTCTTTGCAATCTGATAATTAGTTTGATTGTATTGATTTATTAATACTACACAAAACCTTTATGTTTTAAATGTTATTGTATAAAATAAAAGCTATTTATTATAGAAAATNAAAGTTGCTGTTTAATTTGACTATTTTCACAGTTTCACATAATAGTTATTTTTTAAATTTTGGAATGAGTTATAAAACTTAAAAATATATTAAAACATCAAAAATTTTTCTTTGTAGGAATTCTCATTCTCTTTATATGTTATGAATCATTATTAAAAAAGATTTTGAATGATAATTATCAATATAGAATAAATTTAAATATTTTTAATGATATAAAAAAAAATACCTTAAATACTATCATCATCAATACAAGTAATATTGTTAAAAATATTAATTTTAAAACTTTTAAATGAAATATGTTTAACCTTAAAAAAAATAATAATTTTTGTTTGTTTTGGATAAAGTAAAATGATTTATTAAAGCCAAATGATTACAAGATTAAATCAGGCTACGTTATTACTACTAATAAGTAGTAGTAATGTAGCCTGATTTAATCATTTGGCTTTAATATAATTATCAGGCTTTGAGATATTTATGTATGTAAAATGCTGTTCACCAGTTTTAATTTAAGCATTAAATCTATTATCATAACCTATCTAAAATTGCAATCATACAATCTATTCTCTCCCAGCATTATTTAGGTATTTCTTCTTTTTTCAAAAGAATTTCCTTTTTAAATTAAATTAAAATTTGAAAAATTAATTTCAGATGTAGTCAAATCTCTTATCAATTCCATCTATCATTATATTACAACTAACTTTAACTAC
>NW_019390707.1:0-2348 GCF_000671375.1 Centruroides sculpturatus
TTTATATTTCTCTATTTAATTCTGTAAGAATACATTCAAGTGTTTTACATTAAATTAATAGACATAAATATTGAATATTTGAAAATTTAAAATTGATTTTTCGAACATCATCATTCTAACATTCCAGTTTGGAAGTCAGTTTAGTTAAAAACCTGAGGCAGGCCTTGGTGAAGGCCGAAACATTTGGAAGTTGTGTAAGGTAGCCAACCCAGTGGAGATAGGGGACTTGAAAACCCACTCCTCGGCACCTGTGTAAGGTCACCAACTTTTAGGTGGTATCAATTTATCCTGCGTCAGGATGAACCTCAGGGGAGGTTGTATGTGGGCTGTGACAGAGGAGGCAAATGATAAGTGTTTTACACAAGAAAGCTGTTTCTTTGTTAACATTTATGCTTACATCGACAATTGACAGTCCTTCATTAGTCTTTCAGAGAGGCGAGAACTACGGTGTTGGTCATAGCCCTGGGGCAGACGAGATGAGATTGCTGGGCAAAACGGACGATCGGGAAATGGTGCGGCAGAGTTCTAAGTTGATGGTGATGACATAACTCAATACAGATCACTCAATACAGAGGAGACTCTTCTTTGACCTTGAATTCCAATTTTTTTAGTTTTTCTCTCCACTATTTGCATTTCGGATTGGTTCCTCGTCCATTCCTCGCTTCCCAATTGGTCTCTCCTTTGTCTCCAGATGCAAGACGAAACCTCTTCAGGTCATGGGAAAGGCCCAATTTGAGGTGTCCATTTGATACCTCTTTGTCAACTCTGCCCAGTGATTGTTTATAAAACAATAACACATGCACTCATAATTCAGCTGTTGTTTATACCATTTTTTGACATCTAAGAATTTAACGATCATTTTCATCTTTCAGGTATCAAAAATTCCCTTTTTTTGTTCAAAAAGGTTTATCTCGGCCAACATTTTATAGACTTGCAAGTCAATGATCTACCTATTTATGAGCACTCATGTTAGAGTTTGTCTTCCACTAAGACCGTGACAGATAGTTTGACACATACTCGAACAGTTCTGAGTCTCGTTGTTTACATCTGGCGTCACATAAGAATTTTGAGGTTTACTCGAATTCGAACCTCGTCTGAGGACCCACAGTTGTGTTAAAGTTCTGTTACTGGTTTAAAAGGTTTTGTTTGTATTTAAAAACATTTATACAAACATATTTGGTGTTTACTGTTTAATATTTTCAAATATACAAGTGCTAAGATGGCTTTTTTTTTCCGCTAGACTTATTACACCATCAATGAAATGGATTTATATTTTTATTAATATTTTATTAATTATAATTAATAATTAGAAAATAATTATAAAATTTATGTAAAAATAAACTTATATTAGTCTGAGGTGAACCCAAATGTGAGCTACTGACCCTGCTCCGGATTGGACCAGCTCAACTTATTCCTCTCATCTCATTTGAAATTTTCAACTTTTATGTAACTATTTAAAATATATGTTTTTTAGTCGTGTCAAGCGACTCATCAATGTTGTTTCAGATGCAGTTCCCTCAGTCCAGACTGGAAAAATCTCAAACATGCCTGCTTTTAACAAACGACTCCAATTTATCCAAGACTTTCCTGCTTAAATGCCAACTGATTTTATTTTATTATTCTTTTATTTTTTAGTTTAGTTTACTTTATTTATTTATTTTATTTTAGTTTAATTTAATTTTGTTATTACACTTTTCTTTTTATCTGTACTTTTTGTCGTATTTTTTCTTTTCTCAACAATAAATTACTTATAATCTTTCATTTGTGACATATTACTGTTCAAACTGTTCACCCAGGCTAATTACATTGATAAACATCGTCTCAAGTTTCTCAATGTCACCTATCTAATATTTTTAAAGGGAAAGGTAAAAACAAGGTTACTAAAATGGTACCATTTAGCAACTGACACAAAATCCAAGATAAGAAATAGGGAAAAAGTGCAGATGGAGATATACAAAAATATTTGGAAAATAGTATAAATACTACAATATGAATGTGTACATTTATAAAGAAAAGCATAAGTAATTAGTAGAGTATTAAGCATTTTTTCTAGTTACTATTTTCTTAAAACAAAACTTTATTTTTAGTCACATATATGCATACTATATATATATATAAACAATTATTACTAGTACTGTGTTTCCCTGAAAATAAGACATCCTCTGAAAATAAGACCTACCATAGGTTTTGCTGAATTGCTAAATATAAGGCCTCCCCCTGAAAGTAAGACTTAGCAAAGTTTTTTTACTGGTAACGGCCATTGACAGATGGTTGAAAGTGGCCATTGGCTTTTTGAAAGTATAGCCACTGATTGGTCAACAGACAATCATGCCACATGGCATGATTTG
>NW_019390707.1:2480-3062 GCF_000671375.1 Centruroides sculpturatus
AGTCGTAACGGTCATCGACAGATGGTTGAAAGTGGCCGTTGGCTTTTTGAAAGTACAGCCACTGATTGGTCAGCAGACAATCACGCCACACGGCATGATTTGCATAAGACTATGGCTTGGGAATCACAGATTTGCATAACGTTACAGCTGGTGATCGCTAATTGGTCGGCTGGGAATCACACCACATCACATTTGCATAGTGCTACGGTTCAGTAAGCACTAATTGGTCATCAAGCTCGATGTCGATGCTGTAAAAAGGTTAAGTTGAAGTGCGAGTGGGAAGTCCATTCCAGCATGGAGACTTCGTAAGTTCACTTCGGTTTTATTTAAGTTCAGTTCGACACGACCAAATACACGTCACTCTCGTCTAAGTTAGATATGGGAATTTTTTTGTTCAAAAATAAATGTGAATTCTTCTTCATGGAAAAATAAGACATCCCCTGAAAATAAGACCTAATGCATCTTTCAGAGCAAAAATTAATATAAGACATTGTCTTATTTTCGGGGAAACAAGGTATGCATATATGTGACATATAAACACAAAATTTAATACAGTAGTTTTGGTTGTAATGAATTAATTAA
>NW_019390708.1:0-3388 GCF_000671375.1 Centruroides sculpturatus
ATTTAGTATTATAAAATCGTATTTCAAAATAAATTTTTTAAACCATTAATTCAATTTCATTCAAAATAATCACGATTTTATGTGCTAAATAATCACTCTCTTAATGAAGAAAAGAAAAAGTAAAAATAAAATTTAAAAAAAAAAGTGTGTCTTCACTTATTTTTTATTCTTACATTAACTTTAAAAATGTATGCATTTTATGTCCGATGTTTTATAAACTTTTTAAAATTTTATATTGTTATTTTTAAAAAACATAAATTTTGAAAATATTCTGAAGAATTCTAAATTTCTGTGAAACACAGTTTGAATACTACTAGTTGAAAGAGATGATGCAAGCGGTTACCTTAACGCAAACCTTATACTCTGTATCTAATATTTACTTAACTTAAATTATCATACAGCTGAATATATCTAGAAAATAGTGTAAAATTATTTCAAATATTTGAGTAAGTTACATTAGTAAAAAAATTCTGCATTTCTTTCAATAAAAGAAGCTGAAATGATTTCATGTAAAATTATTCAAGTAAACCATTTTAATTTACAGATATAATTTTATCAGTTAATTAACTTAAAATATAAATACTTTATATTCTAAGTTGATTAACTGATATACTTGAATTTAGGAACAGTATTGTGAAATTTTTATTTTTTGATATTATTTATTTTGAATTATACCTGGTTTCTAAGTAATTAAAAATAATTATAGTTATAAATATAAATTATATAATTTATTAAATAATATTTTTAAAACCCAAGTACAAATGCATAATAATAAAACTTTTAAAAAAGTTTTCATTAATTAATTTTTTTTCTTGATGTATTGAAATTAAAATGGAATTTTGGCAAGTATACAAAAGCTCAACGTGTAAGATGCCAAAATTTTAAAATATTCTCTATATTTGAAAGCAAATTATTTCTTTTGATTTTGATTTATTTCTTTTTGTAAGTTTGGTGCCAGCTTTACTTAAAATAATGGGAAAATATGTTGTAACTTTTTGATTTATTAATAAATATTTCTCTCATAAAGAATTTGTCGAATATAAATTGAATCATCTAGATAAAACGGATAGAAGTTTTACAAATGAAAAATGATTTAATATATTTCTTCTATTTTTAACTTACTTGTTAGTAAAATTTTAAATTTCGTGTTAAAATATTACTCATTTATTCTATTATTAAATCATTATTAAAATAACCTAAAAATTTCAATTAAAAAAAAAATAACGAGTATTTTTAGTCCGAAGAAATTTTTATATATATTGTTATTTTTATAATTCATAAATTTTATTAAATTTCGGAAATTTTCTGACCGAATTCATCTTTCACCAAATTATATTAAAATTTTCAAAGTTTAAAATCTTTAAATTATATTTAAGCTTAATCATAAAAAAATCTTAAATTTATAACTTAAATGGAGGAGACTTGTCTTTATTTTTTATATTTATGAATAATTTATAAATACAGCTTTTTATTTTTAGTTTTTAACTTTTGGCTTTGATGCATTACTTACTTTACTAGAATATTTGAAATGAATAATATATTACTTTTTCATGTTTTTCATTTTAAGCTTTTTATTTTTAATTATTACACTTATTTTTTATAAGTACTGTAAAATATATTAACTATGTTTCCTTAAAATACTAAATAACACTTAATTTAATTGTACATAATTATCATGTGCTATAGTTAGCGTGTTGCAAATTTCTAAAATTTCCATGAAAACTTTAAACATGCCAATATACCAATTGTTTTAACTTTATTGATTAATATTGAGAAATTATTTACATCTGAAATGAGTATTAATATTCATATACATTTCATAATTTTATTTTCACACCTTGTAAGTGTTATATTACTCAGTGATTATTGTTTATAATATCAATGCATGTTCATATTATTACATATGTAAGTACAGTAATAATTATAACATAATTTATAAATACTAGTTCATAACATCAAGTGCTAAAATTCATCATAAAATCAAATAAAAAAATTTAGCCATTACATGGAAAACAGATCTTTTTATAGAGGAGAAGGTGGTATTATGGAACACTGCGGGTATTATGGAACCACCCCATTTCGAACTGATAATAAAGGCGAACTGTAACGGAATGTGGCTGAACTGAACTAGACAGACATCCATAGCAAGGAGAAAACCCGTTTTACTTCAGTTAAACGGTTGTCCGTATTTAATCAGCAAATTTGTTTTTTTCAAAATTCGCAACTTTTGAATGCTAAGTGAATTTAATTATTTTTAAAATATAAATCGTGTAGTTGTAGGTTCANTCTGGAAGAAGGAAAGTTCTTTTTCTCTTGCGAGGGCAATGAGTGGCAATGGCTGAAATCAGCGAACGCACACACACACTTAGGAAAAAGGGTTGATGATGACTGCTCTGGCTTGTTGTCATCCCCTTCCTTTTATTCAGGGGCACCTCCTGGGTTTTTCCCATGACTTCGTTAGGAGGTTTAGTACATCAGGACCAATATTCACATTTTCACTTGTTGATTCTGGGTGACACATTTGATGTATCATCTTCAACAAGGAAATAAGTCCATGGGGAAAATAGTTTAATTATCTTTGACAATTTTAACAAAACAACTTTAACGAAAAACTTAATTGAACAAAAATTTTTTTCATCAACCTTGGCTCTCACATTATTGTTTTTTTTTTTTTTACTTTAATTTGCTTTGCAGACAAATGTGATGCATGCATTTCAATCATTTTTATTTTGTTTCTTAACAATGCCAACTGTAGATCTTATTATATGACACAAAATATTTTTTTCTTTTTTGTGTGTCATCTTTAAATCAGTTTGTATTCAGATATATACTTAATATCAGACATTTTTTTAATTGTGAAATTTTTTAAAAAGGCAAGGCTGGATCAAAAAGAAGAGAGCTTATCCAGATATAAAGAGCTTCTCCATAAAGCTCAAGAGGAAGCAGAGATCCAAAAAGCAAACCATCAAAAAGAACTGTTAGCAATGTGGGAAAAACTGCAAATGCAACAAGATCAAGCTATTTCAGCCATTAGACAAGTAGCCACCAAAATGATAAACAAGCCATCAAATGCCATTGCAAATAAACAGGTTAGATATTATTATGTCATAATTAAATGCAATTAAAAATGTTTGAATAATTATTAGACTTATGTTTTATATAGGTAGCTCGTCTACAACATTTAGAAGAATCTGTAATAGATCAAGAGAGAGAGATTTTGTTATTATCTGAACAGTTAGGAACAAGTCAAAAAGAGGTTGACAAATGGAAAGAGGAAGTTGAAATTGTTCGAAAACAAAGAAATAAAGACCAAAAAAGGTTCATTTATATATATATAAAGCAAATGCAAAAACTATTTATTTAAAACATAAAATTTGAATAACAATTT
>NW_019390709.1:0-1547 GCF_000671375.1 Centruroides sculpturatus
TTCTGTGAAAACGGGTAAGGTTGACTATAACGTAATAATCTTAATCTTCGCTATCGTTACTTTTGCCCGAGCAACGCCGGGCCCACCTGCTAGTACTAGGATAAATGAAAAAGCTGAAAGAAAAGGACAAAAAGAAGGAACCAGAAGATTCAAAACAACAAAAGAAATCGAACATTCAAAGACCATCTGTTAAAAAATTAAACTTAGACCGACCTTATAGATCTAAACCTACTAGAGATAACTCCAGTGTTAGCAGCGATGAATCGTTCCAGTCTGATGTATCGTCTGTAATGGACTTCATACCATTATCTAAAGAACCAGAAAACGAAAAATTCTGCGAAGTTGAACGAGGGAAAATTTGGATTCAATGCTTCAGCTGTTCTCTATGAGCTCACCTTGATTGTACCGGATTATATCTGTGACTTTTGTAAATAGACTCGAAGCAGAAATGACATGCACATAATCTTAAAAATATGGTTTTTATAGTTAAAAATAACTATGTTTTATCAAGTCTAATTAGTTTTTCAATTATCCTCCATTTGTGATTTTTTAAATAATTTTTTTATAACAACAAAATAAATAGTATTTTTTTTAAGTGACAGTTCATTACAATTAGTTATAGTATGTACTCGTGATGATTTTGGGATTTTTATTCAAAAACCAGTAAATTTATTTTTAGAAATGTAAATGGTATTCCATAATACCCTCCTTTCCTCTATATATATATATATATTAAATTAAAAATGTTATCAGTGATTTATTAAATTCCATGCTCATTATCATTGCTTAAGACATATTTGCTTGCTTAATATATATAATTCATTATCACTAATGACAGAAATCCTACTTTGCAAAATTCATGTTAACGCTTATTTTTTCTGAATTATCAGCGAATTTGCAGCAAGAAAAATGATAATAAGGATTGCTCTTTATAAAAATCAATAGAATTATTTCTTTAATTAAGATTATAATAACGTGATTATTATTATTATTATTGTTATTATTATTATAATGATCGTTCATAAATCCATTTCATCACAAACTGACATTGTTTATATCATTTTATGTATCGAAATGATACTCGATCGATAAATTTTGGCATTGAGGTTGACAAATTATCGTGTGCAAGTTCAAAATATTTCGCACGTCACGTCGAACACGTGACAATTTTCCACCCGTTCACTCAATGGATCATGCGCTGTTCTAGTGTTATTTCGTCATATCCGCTTTATCACTGGATTAATCCACGTGATTGTTATTTATTGGATCGATTTCAATTTCACACGTGAAGTACGGCAATTTTATTCATCGATTCCTCCATAGGATGATGAAGGAAAGGATGGTTTTTAAGTAAAAATTAATTAGTTTCCTAAATATTCCGCTTATACAGGTATAATAATAATAATTAAAATATTATATATATATAAGGCATTGATATATATATATTAGGTATATTACCTAATTGTTAGTAGTAGGTGTTACTTTTAGATACTTCCTCCGGTATATAATTACATAAGTAAATGACCTAAAAGTAACTTCTACCAAAA
>NW_019390709.1:1602-2756 GCF_000671375.1 Centruroides sculpturatus
ATTAAATTTTTTTTTTTAATTAAATAATTTTATTTAAAACTAAAATTATCATTGCTAATTATTTTATTTTTAATAGTAAAATATATAATTTGAAAAATATTATTTATATCTATATACATTTTACTGTAGAAAAATAACAGTAGAGTTGTAGTTAAATGTTATGCTGAGATATGCTTATTTAAATTAATACTAAATAAAATTTAATAAATTTATTTAAAAAAATATTGCATAATAAAAGTTTTTAAAGAATGGATAATTTTATTTAAGATAATTCTTTATTTTGAGATATTTTAAGGTTAGGTTAGTAATTTATTTTTGAATATAAATATTAAAAAATTGCTTCAATATATGATATTTGCTTTATCTATTGCAAATTCTTTATTTTTGTAAATTCAAAAAATAAATAAAATTTTCTTCAAAATTGAATATTGTTCTTTTGTATTAAAATAATTATAAAATAATTTGATGTAGCTGAAAATAAACAGAAATTTTTTAAACTTTCTAATGTTTATTAATTTCTTCATTTTGTCTTCTTTCTAATGACTTAAAATACTCGTGGTATTCTGAAAGCGCTTTTTTCTTATGTGTATTTTATTGTTATTTGATTCAAAATACAAAAATAACATATTAAATTTAAGAAACTCGCAGTAGTTATCTCAGCTTACACCAATTAACATTGGCTTTGTTTGAAATTTGAGAGGAAAATATTATTTTTAAGGTCGGGGATAGATGGTCAGTATAGCCCACACTGACTAATTAATATTACTAATCAGTGATATTAATTTTAAATTTTAGTCTCACAAGTCAGTTTAACTGGCATGCTGGTCTCCCCTGTTTATATGTAGCATGCCAGTCATTCCATATATTGTTTTTGAGGTTCCATTTTCTTTTTTTTTTTTTTTTATCATCAGTTATGTTTATGGGCTATGAAATTATAACTTTCAATTCAGTCAGTGGGATTTATCTTCTATAGAAGCAACGTATGACTTGTACTGTACTTAATAACAATTTAGCTATATTTACAATTTTCTAATTATCATATTTTATCCATAATTCTGAAATGTTACAATAAGTTTCATCTTAGTTTCAATATGCTTAGATGGAATGCCATTGTAATGGTTTTAGCATTTTTATTTTTTTATTATTTTGTAAAT
>NW_019390710.1:0-2861 GCF_000671375.1 Centruroides sculpturatus
ATTTCTGATTTTTATATTCAGTAAATTTTATATTTTCAGAGTTTGTGAGACATAAAATATTATTTATTGGTCTGACTGCACATTAATATTAACATTGTTTATTAAAAGTTGTAATAAACTTTTAATGGCAATATAGAATAGGAACAATTTTTTTTTTGTTTTGTTTAATAGCATTCCATCAAATAAAAAAATATCAAATGTTTATAAACTTTGAAATATACAGAACAAAATATAGACTATGGTATTTGTTTTTAGTTTTAGCATTTCTGAATCTGATTCTCACGTGACTTAAGCATATATGGTTTGCATAGGTGCCCACAGAAAATTTTCTGTGGGGCAAAGCTTGGAGACAAAAATAATTAAAACAATGAATTTGTATTTAATAATTTAATTTTTGTGGGTTTTCATAAGTAGATTATAGAATACAGTATTGCAACAGACAAATAAAAAAAGACAGACAAAGCATCTCATGGTTGAGGGTGAATTACATATCTCAATTATTTTTATGATTATGATTTCAGAATTTTTTCTTGATTCCTTGGGATAAGTGTCCCATTTCCATTTACCCCCCCTCTGTGGACACCCATGACTGTGTGTAATTTTATGTAGTTATTCAAAGATGATAACATATCTCATTGGAAAAACATGGTTTATAATCCAAATTTAATGGAAATTTGACCTACAGACACAGCTTATAAAATATACATATTACACAACATAAAGTTAAATTTTCATATATAAATTTAAAAGATGTTTAATGTTTGAAATTAAAATATTTCTAGATAAAAATATATATGTAACTGGATATGGTATCAAAATAATATCAAATCTTCAATACCAGATAATTTTAAGATAAACAAACATCTTCAACTGCTCTTATTTTGCCATCTTAATATTACAGTTCAATATTCTAACTTCCAGAACATTGGTTCATGTGTCATTGACATGAAACATCAATAAAGGTTTAAATTTAAAAATTATTTTCAAATGAAATACTTAAATTAAAATATGATAAAAAATAAATGAGTAAAACATAAACTAATATAAAGATATACAGATTAAAAAAATAATAATAATATGATTACTGTTAAATATTTTTAACTAGTTAGAAAAAAATTATTTAAATTCTTAAAAACATTAACTTCAAACACAGTAACAAAAACAAATTAAACATTCAGTAAGTATATCATGTAACAATAAATAAACTGGAGATGACTACTAAAAATCAGTGAAATTATCTATCTAAAAATTACATATTGAATATTAAAGGCTTGATACTGTTGACAAGATTTCCAGGTGTCTAGGTGCAACATTGTTTGGTGATCTTCAAGAGATTATCCTGATATTCTGCATTATTTTTTTTATGATGATTGAATATTTAAGATGATATCATTTGAAGTGTATGACTTTCATGTCATCTCATCTTTTAGATATATCCAAAATAATTTTAATAGTTTCAGTTTTTTAAATAGAACCATACAGACTTGACTACAGAACCAACTATTTAAAACAGAGAAAAGCCCTATTCAGAGCCATTATTCAAATATAAACAGATATTTTTTTTAAGCTTAATGCTGGGATTCTTCATTCTGCTTTAAATTGAATTTCTCTGGGAATTTCTGTTTTTTTATTCAAAACACTATATAAATAAATAATTTGTTAAATAAAGTTTACATTATTTGTGTACTTTGTTTAGCAATGAGGAAAAGAGCTTAACATTCAGGTTAAAAAACTGACCAGCAAAGCTGTATTTTTAAAATAATGGTGCTAGACTTATATGTGTAATCATTTATTAATTTTATTCTAAAGCAATAAAATCTTTCAATACAAGTGTTTAAATTTAGTAACAAGTAAAAATAAAAAGTCAAGCTATACAAAAATATATATTTTTTTTTGACTGAGTAAAAAATACTTGGATTACAAGACTTGACTATTTAATAGAGGAAGAAAGAATTATTTTTTGTTCATTATTTTTGTTATTGTTGAATCAGAGATGATTATGATGTTTGATCAAANACTGGAACAAGTAATAATCTGAGTGTTTTTGATCTGGCAAATATGGTTGATGTGATAGCACCTCCCATCTAAGTTATAACAGTTTCTGACCAGTTACCAAACTTGTGTAAAATATGACATTATCATGGTAAAACACTACACCTGTTTTGTTGATCAATTCTGGTTGCCTTTCTGTTTGATGATATTACTCAGTTTGTTTACTCGATGGTCGTACACTTTCAAGTCAATTGTTAAATTGTCTGGTAAAAACTCCAAAAAAAAAAATTTCTTTAAAATCCCACCAAAGAGAGCATTTCTCTTTAAGAACATGTGGAACCTATATATCAAGCTTTGAAATGAAATCAGTTTGTTTCAAGTAATCATAAACAGTTCAATTTGACAAATTTAATCTCTTAGTGATTTCACGTGTTGTTATTCAGCAGTTTGCTTCAATCAGTACCTTTATCTTGTTTTCGTTGGCTTCAACTGGCCATCCAAAAATTGAAATTGAAATTGCCAGAACGAAATTTTGTAAACCAGTTTTGGCACTGTCATTCTGTCAATACATCTTCTCCATACACGTCACACAATTTTTTTTCTCGCTTGAACAACATTCTTACCTTTTCTGTAATAAAAGAGCAAAATATGCCGAAAATGCTACTTTCGATTTTCCATATTTGATGGGACACAAAAAATAAACAATTGCACAAAATCAAACAAAATTTTTTACAAATAAGCCTTAAAATGCTAGTTGTCAAAATATATAATGATAATATGGTTTAGAATGAAAATGGCTGAAAAAGTACAACTAATCTGTCTAGTGGTAAAAAAAAAATGAAATTACTTTCCAAACAACCCAGTACATG
>NW_019390711.1:0-697 GCF_000671375.1 Centruroides sculpturatus
TATTAGAAAATAATTTTCTTTAAAACTTTACACTACTAGTGGGTTACCAATCGATTTACATCCATAGATTTCCGATATCTGTGGATTGTGGATGCGATTTCTCTCCACGTATTCGCTGACCCGAGAAATAACATACTTTGCTTTACTATCATTAACTCTACTAATCACACCCGATACTGATTTTTTCTCTTCATCATGATCTATTGACTAATACAGATTGTGTTTATTTTGGAACTTCTATGTAACTTTCGCGCCCGTAAAAAAAGGGGGTAAAAATATATGAGGAAATGCCAAAATAGATTTTAATTTCTCCCATTTATAACATATAAATTTTACTGTCTTAACTGTAAATCTAAGCTAATTATACTGATTTTTACGTGTAAAACTTGGGATGCTTCTCAACTCGTTTATCCCTCTTCTGTGAAATTTTCTTTCAATTCTAATTTATTATTATTTTTTTTACTCTTTTAATATATCGTGATGAAGAAAGTTTGGAAAAGAGAGTAAAGGGGTGATGAGGCTTGACCCCTTTTCCATCAAGGAAGTGAGTCGGATCTATGGGGAAACGTATCCCTAAGGAGAGAATGGCAGTGAAAACGAAGATGGTGTCATGAAAAATGATAGCGACAGTAGACGAGGAACAATCAAGGAAATACGAAAAGTAAAAAAGAAAAAAATAAAATAAAGTAAAAAAAAA
>NW_019390711.1:2103-2754 GCF_000671375.1 Centruroides sculpturatus
TTTTTTTTTCTTTTACGTATATAAAACTTTAATTAAATATAAAAACGAGTTGATTTAAGTTGGAAATTTTAAGCAAGAAAGGTGAGAGAATATACATATATATATATATATTTTTTTTTCTCCCCTTAAAATTGCAAATAATTCATTAGTACACATAAGATTCCTGGAGTGAAAACTTGTATAGGAGACTAAATTTATCTTATTTTTTTTTAGGTTTGTTTCCTTCTGTAACAGTAAGAGATTTACGACGAGCTGTAAACTTGGTTGCAGTCTCTTCAGAGCTTGGAGTTCTTGTGCTGCTATCCACTGCTTCCACCCACTATAATGGTTAGATTTAACCTTGTGCTGCTACACATCTCCACAGGTTTTTAGTCAGGAAACCAACTGGCCTGAGCTGTGAAAATCCATCAGATTTTGTGGTGCAGTTATCGTTGTATAAAGAAAAGTAAAAAAAATGGAAAGAAAGTAATATTAATATATAACTGTTGAGTATAAAATATCCTATCTCTGGAGCCAAAATCAATATAAAGATGCTGGCAGAAGATGAAGAGATACCAAGGCTTGAAAAATGGCAATATTTTATACGAATTTTTATATAAATTAAAATATGTAATATCATTGCAGCCCGGCATTGTGACGACGTCATAACAT
>NW_019390712.1:0-1210 GCF_000671375.1 Centruroides sculpturatus
TGAATTAATGTGTTATTTAAGTTTTTGTTTTAAAACTCTATGTTCAAGAAAAATTAAATTATAAATTAGGACAATAATGTACAAATTATTAAATTTATTGGTACTCATATTTTATATGGATACATTTTTTTATTAAATTATACAATTGATTAAAAAAAATGTATACACAGGTTACATAGTGATTACTTATTGGAGTCAGTACAAGTGGAACATCAGAACTTCATAGCGCAACATCTTAGATTTGGGTAATTCATCAAAAAACGATTCTGTATACCCATGTATTTAATAGTTATTCTGTAAACCTGATAACCCAATAATATGATTTTTAAAATTAAATTTACCAATTAAAAAATGATAGAAAAATATGTGCACATCAAACCAATTTTAATTAAAACAGAATATGTTTGATTAAATCATAAAAGTTTATTGTAAACTGTTATGCAATTAACCATTAATTTTTTTTTCCCTCTATTATTGTTTTGTATTTTCAAATTTTATTTTGTATTTTCAAATTAATGCCAATTACTTATTTTTTGATTTGATAAAGATGGTCTTGATTTATTTTATTAACAATTTTCTTTAAATATATTTATTAAGATATAATAATTAACGATGAAGGAATGCTAATCTATTCATTATAATTGTTTCTTTTAGTTTTAATTGTGTTCTTTGGTGTAATTGGTCAACACCCTATCTAATAACCTAATAAATTTTATATTTCATGACATATTTTTATCATCTGTTGTGTATCTTAAAAACAGTTATTGCAAATATAATGTTTAAACATGCATTATTATATGGATATTATCATATGGATAGATAGGGTGTGACCCATATCCTATTTCTGAGATCAAAGAATGTTTCAATGAGAAGAAATAAAACTCATATTTAATCACTGAGCCTTCTACTGCCCCCATGAAAGCCTCCAGTGCCCGCAAAGGGGCGTTATCACCCACTTTGAGAAAGGATGATCTAGACCAGTGTTTCTCAACCCAAAACTCATCGCAGACCGGAAAATATCTGCTTTTTTTAAGTGGACCAGTGACAATATTATTTTTAATTGAAAAAAATTCTCTGTTGTAAAAAGAACTGCAAACTACATTGAGCAATAAATATTTGTTATTTTATTTACCAGTACATTAGTATACAAATCAATGTGATCGCTGCTTTTCTTTTTTGCTAGTAAGATCATCAATTCTTGGAGTTAAGG
>NW_019390712.1:1942-2969 GCF_000671375.1 Centruroides sculpturatus
TGGTAGTAGCATGATTTCACATTCATAAAAGTTTTGATCGTTGCTTACAAAAAACTGATCCAAGTGATTTTTGACATTGTCATTTCAAGTAAATGTCTTACAGTTAAAAAAAATTTGTATAGACCGGAACAAGTAATAATCTGAGTGTGCTCAATCTGACGAATATGGTTGGTGTGATAGCATGTCCCATCTAAGTTATAACAGTTTCTGATCAGTTACCAAACTTGTGTGAAATTTGACATTATCATGGTAAAACACTACACCTATTTTGTTGATCAATTCTGGCCTCCTTTTCTGTTTGATGATATTACTCAATTTGTTTACTCGATGGCAGTACACTTTTGAATCAATTGTTAAATTATCTGGTAAAAGCTCCAAAAAAAAATTTCATTAAAATCACACTAAAGAGAGCATCTCTCTTTAAGAACATGTGGAACCCATATATCACGCTTTGAAACGAAATCAATTTGGTTCAATTCAACAAATTTAATCTCTTAGTGATTTCACGTGTTGTTATTTGGCAGTTGCTTCAATCAGTACCTTTTATTTTGTTTTAATTGGCTTCAACTGGCCATCCAGAACGTGGTGCATCTTCAATATTGAAATTGCCAGAACGAAATTTTGTAAACCAGTTTTGGCACTGTCTTTCTCTCAACACATCATCTCCGTACATGTACCACAATTTTTTTCTTGCTTGAACAGCATTTTGATTTTTTGGTAATAAAAAAAGCAAAAATGCCGAAAATGATGCTTTCAATTTTCATATTAATTTGATGGGACACAAAAAATAAACAATTGTACAGAATCAAACAAAATTTTTTACAAATAAGCCTCAAAATGCTAGCTGTCAAAATATATAATGATAATACAGTTTAGAATGAAAACGGCGGGAAAAATACGACTTATCAGTCTAGTGGTAAAAAAAAACGAATTTACTTTCCGAACAACCTAATATAATTTGTTTATGTTAATAGAAATTCATTCAGTGTTGTTTTTGCTTGCTGGTTTTTCAGTATCATCATTAACA
>NW_019390713.1:0-2753 GCF_000671375.1 Centruroides sculpturatus
CATCTTTATTAAATTTTTTCCAGTGTTAGCGGTTGTACCGACTATTTTGCCGAAACGGAGGACGAAGCGATCGAGATGTGTCGAGAAAGTATTTTAACTTTTAATTTAGAAAAGTTTGCTCCTCCTCCCGAGTATTTGGAACCAGTTTATTCGGCTGCCGAATTAAATGGTATAGCCGGAAAAAATATTATCGGAAAATCTGATATGTTTGCGGTAATTGTTAGTTATTTTTTTGACAATAGTTACAAAATTGGTAAATTAAATTAATTAAAATCAAAGTAAAAACATCCTAAAAACTTGTGATCTAAGAAAATAAGACGAATTCTTCAAAAGTATATTTGAATTTTACCAATGGACAATTTAAATCTTGCATTGTGTATCTTGTCACGAGACTTTCCAAGAGTATTGCTAAATGGCATTCGTATACTGAATCTGTGGCATGAACTTTAGCAAAATGGGACAGCCATGTGGAAATAGGAAGTGATAAACCAATTTCAGGGGTCATTTTTAACTTTTACAGGTGACATTTATAAGGTCCTCAGCATGTTATGTGGTATTCTTACTGAGACTTAAGTTGTGAAGAAAATATGCCTCAAATAACACCACAACACCAGTAAAAATTATTTTAATGATACTAACATTTTTATTTGTCTGTAATAAATGTCAGGCATTTTTGAATACAAACCAACAGAACATATTTTTTAAAATTAATCAAATAGATCAACAAATAGATTAACATTCAAAAAGTTAAGGAAAGATATGCAAAATGACACCAAAGCTCTCAGGCTAGTTCAACAAATGCCTGCCAAGCTGTAGAGATTCATTTTCTTTAAAATTAGTTACTTTGCCATCCTTAATTGCCTTGTATATCTCAAAGGCCTCAAGATGTTTCAACCATGATATACACATGATATAATAGACTAGTGTCAAGAAAGTCAGCCTGGACTCCACCCTTCCTATCAATTACATATGACCTTGAGACTATCTTGCTGTTGAACCAAAGATTTAATAAGGCCTGGAAAAAAAACTATGTTCTGTTGCCATTCCTCTATCCTGTCCCTTGTTGAAAGTGGGTGAACGATCTCCTAATCAATACGCAAAGCACTGCAATCTTGTATGGAAAAGTATAATATGAATTGCTTGGTATACATAAAGGGAATATGACTTTTTGTGGTATACTCAAGTGAAAATGTTTTGGCTTTCTGTCTTGACCAATATATTCAAAAAAGTACTTTTGGTCATTGACTTGTTCCACTTGTAACACGAGACCATATGGGTTCCTATTCACCGACATAAGAAATGCATCAAGGCCAGGTTTACCTTTCCATATTATCAAAATATCATCTACATATTTTGTATATAATAAAATTTGGTTTTGATAGTCTAGAAGCACCATGTCCTCCAGTTTTCTGATAACCTTCTCAAATGAAGGGCACACCCTTAGTTTGAAGTAAGTAATACCTTCAAACAACAAAAAATGAATGTGTGGCGCATATTTTTTTGGGTTCAAAGGTGTTACTTACTTGCAAATTATTAAAAATTTTAAGTATAAATTAAGAGATTTACTTTCTTTTATATAGTAATATACTAAAAATATTAAATAAACTATTTACTTATAGAAGCACTACTTAGATATTTGCTTCTTCTGTGGAGTGTTAATGATGTTTTTAGTTTGTTTATCTAAGAATGAATTCTACAGAGATTACATTGGTAGAACAAACTAATAATCTGGACTTGAATACACAGTTATTAATTGAAGAGAATTGTTACAGAAAGTATTCTCTATAGCACTGTTTCTTAACCTTTTTAATGAGCGCAACCCCATTGAATCTCAAAATTTGGTCGTCTTACACCCATTGAAAATTGTGTTCAAAGTAGAGAGGGTAGTAGTGAGGGTCTTGGACACTTCTGTAGTATTTTTAGTTTATTGTGAGCTCTGATAGTACACTGTATGGTTGAATCAAATTTATGCAGCATAAAACAGTTTTAAATTTTATATTAAACATCTAAAAGATAAAAACCTGTTGTCACCATTTGCATCCCTGGTAATGCTTTCTTCAATGCACGGGTGCATGCACCCTAGATTAAGAAACACTACTCTATAGAAATTATGAATATCAAAACAATTAAAATATTTATCGTAATAAATTTTATGTATTGAAATAATTTCTTTACGATAACTTCAAAACTTTTTCTAAATTTGCAGATAATATCAAGAATTGTCGACGGAAGCGGATTTAAAGAATTCAAAAGTAAATTTGGATCACACCTGATTACTGGATTTGCCTTTTTAAAAGGGTTTGTTATATGATTCATTCGTAATATAATTATCAAACAGAATATGTATTTAGTGTTTCCTTTAAAGGTATTTGATTGGGCTACTTGCTAATTCTGGTCCAATCACCTCTGCCGATGCTCAGAAAGGTGCACATTTTATCCATTTATGTCAAAAAAGATTGATTCCAATGATATTTTTACAAAACTCTGGTATACCTGAAAAACTAGATTATAATCTTCAAGGTAATAAGCATGTATGGTAGAAGAAAGAACAATAATTTTAATAATATTTCTTATGCTTTACTTGATGTTATACACTTATTTTCAGGTAATATTTTGAAAGACAGAGCAAAAATGATAGCAGCTCATTCATGTGCAAATGTGCCAAAGATTACCATTAATGTAGGAGGCTGTCATTCAGATGAAAATTTTACTATGGTAAATGTTGTATTTTTACCCTTTCAAAACACATATTA
>NW_019390714.1:0-2752 GCF_000671375.1 Centruroides sculpturatus
GTAAATGATAATAACGAGTAAAATCTTCATTAAGTCCAACCTTACTCGAAATACGACATATGACCTCCTCTTTATCTCCCCACCCTTACATCTTTAACCACAAAAATTTAATACCATCAATCTTTCTAATACACAAATCTCCCTGCAAAATTTTAGAAATTTTTGACGAGAAGCACAGGAGATATTAAGCTTCAAATAGGGTGAACAAAATCTTGCCCTCCACACACATTAACAACCATACATAGAGAAAAACCTCGAATGTTTTTTTGCATTTCTCGACGTTTCAAGGTCCCTGAGTTCAAAAATTTTAAAATCTTGTAGGTCAAAATTGACCGATAGCCATATTTTCCCTCTGTTATATATTAAAAAGCCAGGAAAGTAAAAATGAAAGAATTTAGTTTAATAGAGAAAACAGAATAGTTTATCGGGCGAAAAATGTCTCGTGTTGCAGTTAAAATTCTTAAATGCCAGAACGAGATTTATAACAATGTAAAATACGAGTTTAGGTTTCAAAGTTCGAACAACATATATGCGGTTTCGAGTTGAATACAGAAGATTGACTTTTCTCATGACCCGATCTGATCTTACTCAAATCAATTTGTAAGAAACCAATAGGGAATCAACGAGAGGGGATTGGGAGCAATCGAAACATGGAATTCGAGGATAAAATTCTTTAAAAACCCCCCGAATTTCAAGGACAAAGCGGAGCCGGCTTTCTCCAACGTCGAGGAATTGTTGTTTCCAACTTGGCAGATTTCCTTCCGCCAATTTTGCGAGGAGACTTTGTATATCTCTTCTGTGCTTGTGTCTTATTATCGATGTCACCTCTGTTTTTGTTGAACCGCAGTATTGTCACCCGTCCTCGGACTAATTACTGCCTATCCCCTAATCTTTCTTACGACATTGCCCGGGACTGCCGACACATCGAGGAACTTAGCCGGAAACAAATTGAACTCTTTGATCATAGTTGGAGTGGAGCATTTTCTGTACGAAGTTGTAAGCTACCAGTTTATTTCCGAATAAACAGATTTCATTTATAAAAGTACTTCGCATCAGTATGTTCACCATCACCCACATACCGTCCCTTATCCCTCGTATATTTTGATTTGAGTCGAATTAACTTCGAATCAAACTTTTCCCTCGCCTCTATCGCAAACTTTACATACTAAAAAACTTTAATATCAGTAATAATTCTGTTGTATTTATTTCAAAATTAAGTATTCAAATAAGTATTTCAAATAATTTGTGTAACTGAATTTTATAAACTAATATTCAATCATAAGTTTAAAAATTGTGAGAAAGTTCTTTCAAATGGTAGTAGCCATTAAAATTTATTAATGCATTCTTGGATATATTTTTCATGCTTTGTTGTTATAAATATCAATTTAGAAAGATTTATAATAAGAAGAAAGTCTAATTTCTCACTGCTTGATATCTTCTGATCATTTCTCGAAGAGCAATTTCATTGGATCCGAGTAATTCATCGATTCTATTTTCATTTTTTATAAAAACTGTAGTAGGATAGCAGCTTACATCGAAATCATTTGCAAGTTTTTCGTTTTCATCCACATAAACTTTTAGGAAGATAATTTCTTTATTTTCTTTGGAGATAACATCGATGATATGATCCATTTCAATACATGGCTTGCACCAAGAACCGATAAAAGTTACGACCACAAGTTTATCTCCAGCTGTTCCAATATTATCGTTAAAATCAGAATAGTCGTAAATTTTGTGAGCCATGTGCAATATGCGGTAATATTTTTTTAAAAAAATTTCAAAGAATGCGATAATTGATAAGATCTTAATCAGTTAATTCAATTTATAGTCAAGAAATTCGAATTATTTGCCTGTTAAATTCAAATCGTTCGAATGGCATTCTTATTTTATACTATCAATCAAATTCAACAGAATTTTGAGTAGCAATTCAGAAGCAAGCGGGAAGTTAGGCCTCCTAAAGCGACCAGGAGGCTTCTTCTCTAAAATTATTATCTAATTAATAATTTCATTAAATGTAGACTAATATAGAAAATATTTTAAAATATATTTATAAATTAATTAGTTTGGCGGGGTTTGATTTGATTGAATACAGCAACGCGACACATTAGTAATCGGCTTAAGATTGGATAGTTTTCGGGAGGATTTGTGCTGAAAGTGGCCCCTATTTAGCTGCTAGACACGTGAGGAAGAAAACCCGTAAAAAAAAAAAAGAAAGAAAAATCTATGCGGAAAACACGTGATCAGGCAGGAACCACAACTAACTCTAGTCCTTCCAACATTGTTTAAGTTGGCAATTGTCAGACCAAACTAAACCACTTTTCAACCAATTGAAGAGAAAGACTGCTTTATTGGTTGTAAATAGTTAATTGTTTTATTGCAATCCTGGGTACCACTTTCTCTCCTACTAATGGTTAATACTAATATATACCAGTGTTTTATTCACTCAGCCACTGGCGAACCGACATACAATGAAAAGCCGAATTAATTATATTATATAACATTTACTTATCAAAGTGTATTGTATTATTTAGATGTATTACTGAAGAGACATTGCCGGATTCATCTTCAAAGGAGTTTCAAGCAATATAAATTTTTCGGAGCCCCTTGCAACTAAAAACGAAAAAGAAAGGCAGAAACTGAAGAAAGAATTATACTCATTTATCATCAGTATTACAGTTTATTACATCATATTACAAATTCTTCCGACTCTTCATATACGTTTCAAGCAATATAAATTTTTCGGAGCCCCTTG
>NW_019390715.1:0-2748 GCF_000671375.1 Centruroides sculpturatus
TATTATTAAAGATCACTTAAATATGTTATACACTCTCCAGGATATGGCACATTGTAAAATTAGATTTAATCATATTTTATGTTTGTCATATAGACAAAGCATTTTATAGCAAATTCCAATAATATTCGTGTTGATGTTATTTTGCGTATTTTATTTTTTCAAAACATCTAAAAATGACGACGTAAAAATGTATATGGACTTAGCTACTAAGAGTCTAGAAAATGAAATGAACATTTTAGAAAATACGAGATTACCTTCTCTTATGCGTACAAGTAATGTACTTTCTATGAATATGAGTCAGAATATTAAATTTGATACCGAAAACAAATTTTAATTGAAAGTTTTTGTTTATTAATTAGTAAATCTTCAATATTATTTTAATATTTATTTCAATAAAAATTTATTAAAATGAGAAAGTGTGATTGTTTTCTCTTATTTCGAGGAAATTTTCAAAATAAATATATAATAATTAGCGTCTGTTCTGCTATTTTATGAGTGTAAAAATAAAATCACAAAAGTAATAAAGCGTGATCTATCACTTAATAGTCAATTGTATCAGTAGTGTATATTCCTCTTCAAAGAAAACTCGTCACTTTTAGAAGATGTTCTTTGCTAAGAACAGAATGAAGACGAAGAATGAAGAATGTATCTCGAGTGTCGTCAAAGAACATAAATAGAAAAACCGTTAAAAAAAAAATAGTTTATAATTGTCACCCTATTGAACTAATGTAAATGAAACCGTAATTAGTGGAAACACTACGTTGTACTAAATAAAGACGTTCTCCAACCATAGGTGACCTTCCCGTCAAATTCCCCAAGTCCATCACTATTACAACCAGTACCCCTGTTGATAAACCGCAACAATCTGTCAACTGGTGTGGATGGGAGAAATTTTCATGCATGTATTGCTCGCAGTCTTTTTATTGGAAGTGGGCATTGCAGCGTCATCTGCGTGAATCGCACAACGTGGGACCAGCACAGATGGGGGCAGGTAAGTCTTATTGTAAATAATTACAGCTGTAAATACAGTAGTTCTTTGTCTAAACGAAAACTCCATGAAAAAAAAAATAACAACAATAATAATAAAACCAAAATGCTAAAGGTAGGGTGATTTTTCTGTCTATTCTTATTTGGAAAAGCTATCTAAAACTTTTAATAATTTTTCTTAAGTCATCCTTCTTTTGTAATCAAAATGTGTGATTTTTGTTTAATTTAAATCAATTTGTATTCTGTTAATATAGACGAAAAGTTTTCATTGAACATTTTATATATGATGTTCAAAGAAATGTTAATAAATAAAATAGGCTTATTGGAAATACTTCAATTCAGGATAATTTCAGTTGGTGTGAAACGTGTTATTTCCACAGTAGATGTGTTTTTTCTGTGCAGAATTGGAAATAGCAGAAGCATACAGAGTATCTTCTGTGAAGAGAGGTCGTAAACCTGGTAGCCGATTATGCGCCATATGCAAGAAAGTATTTTGCAACAGCTCCGAATTGACAAGTCATATGGCTTCCCATTGTCAAGCAGGAGAAGTTCCACCGCCCTCATCGCCAGTTTCAAAACCATCCGAAGAATTGGATGGCACAGGTAACCTTTCTTTTAAATATAATTAGTAAAAGTAATAATTAGTAAGGACGTTTAAAAAATACTATTCTTACTTGATACAGATTTATTCGCTTCATCTGGAGTTCCCGAAACAAATAATCAGTCTTTGGATTTGAGTGCCATTTCACCACCTCATAATTGTGCCGCTTGTAATGTTGAAATTACTAGCTTGGCAGATTTTCATTCTCATTTAACTTCAAACCCCATGTGTAGAGTGCGACAGTTTGATTGTCATCTTTGTCCTAAATCTTTTATCTGGCCAGTCACTTTAGCCAAACATTTAAAGGAACATACCATCAGCGAACCTTCCACAACTCAAAAAATTTGGTTTTTTTGTGATATATGCAGAAAGGCATTATTAAGTCGCAAAGCAGTATTATTGCATAAGAAGAAATTCCATCCTGAACAATTTACTCATCAATATGAACCAGCTATGATGGCCGAAGAAGATTCATCTGAATTAGGTAAGAATTTCGTTTACTATTTTGTCCAAAGAAATCTTATAGGTCTATTTTTAAATAATGAAATTACAGCAGTTTAATATTTATATATAATAACATTTCAAATTTTTTGTGTTTAAAAATATGAGCTAAACTATTAAAATTCGTATAATTTATAAATTTTAAAATATATTTTCAATTATTTTTTATTTATATAACACCTAGTTAATTAATCAAATGCATTTATTGTAAAATTGAATACAATATCCAATTTATAACACATTCAAAATATCATAAACACATTTTGTATAAACAAACAAGGATTTTAACCTTTTCGCAAAGTAATTGTAAATTATAATTGCTGTGCCAATCTTTAAACACCAGTATTAAGTCTTATTAATAAGTAAAGTCCAAGTAGACAATTAACAATAACATTTCCACAAAGTAATTTGGAAATGTGAAGATTGACCATTTTAATTGAAAGGAACAATTAGAGGAATGTTTTAATATTTATAAATATTACATTTGAAAACCTCATTTCTTATTAAATTAACCTTGGTCACTTTAATGCAATTTAAGAATTTACATGAATTATAGAATTTGATAATAAAAATTCACATTAATACAACATTTCACAGCAGTAATGTTCATAGATATACAATGTTATATATTACTCTTTATATAAATATAAAACTTGGAT
>NW_019390716.1:0-2746 GCF_000671375.1 Centruroides sculpturatus
TCGCGATCTACTAGCTGAGAAGTAAATATACACATCATGCAAATTAAAAATACAGTTCTATATTAATTTTAATTAAAATTAATATAGAACTGTATAGGACTTTAAGAGTCTAGAGCCAAAAACATACCCTGAAAGAAAATATAAAGGGAAAAAAATAAACTCATAATTGATAACTGGGGATTGGTAACATCGAATTAAACTTAGTGCTTGTAAGAAAAGATGCTGACACAACTGAAACAGATTCCCAGTTAACAGAAGATAATGGCTATACGGAAACTGATCCGGTGTTTATAACAAAGAACAATACTTAACGAAACTTGTGTTGAATTTATTGACATTACTGAAAATGCATCAACAATTTCAATATTGTTTTCACCTTGTTAACAATTGTTTTACTCTCAAAAAAAGGTTAATGAGTTTTGTGTGAACTCTGTTAAGAAAAGAGGAAAAAATCAAATTATTGATGGAATTTTCTAACAAAAAAACAAGTATTATAAAAGATGTGTAAGAATAGAAAATAAATTTAATATTTAATTAAAAGCTACTATAAACATTAAATCCAAAATTTCGTCCAGATTGAGGATTTATTTTTAATTAATATAAATTTAATCATTATTATAATGAAAATAAAATTATCTACGCATAATTTAGTATATATCTTAATAAATTAAGACCAGATTTTATTCTATATCAATTTTCTTGACATGATTCCAAGTAAACATTTATCAAACTTTAAAATAGATTTCGTTCTCAGATATGAGTGATTGTTGCGTAGGAAAAATTTATCATGTGTTCGTTATTCTCACCTAATTTATTAAATAAGAGAAACTGTTTTATTTATTTGTCGAAATAATTTAGTTGCATAATATTTCAGCAGTTTACTATCGTTGGGTAGTTGTCGTCCTTGAAAGAGATTGTACAGTTATTCATTTAAAATATGTATGTTATATACGGAAGGTAAAACTTAAACCCACATCCAAACAAAGATTCTGGTTTGACATCATAATTTCAAGGACTGAACAATTTAAGCTTCTTAGTATTATCTTAAAGAGATACGCAGATGGCAATGAAAATGTAGTTATCCTTAATACCTCATTAATTTAGAAATGATAATTTTAATTATAGATTAGATTAGAAAACAAACTAAAAAGAAAATCGTCTTTAATCTTTGATTAATTGTAAATTTAATCCTATAGATTTTTATCACTTGGAATAGGAGTATTAAGTCACAAAATCCTCTCGGAATAAGGCTGTAGTCATCTTAGAAACGAACAGACTCTTAAGCAGGTGTACGCTGAGTGGGTCAAGGACCGATTTTTCTTCCATATCCCAGTGATTGCACTCGCCTCTGACAGGTGGTAAGTGCAGTTAATAAATAATACAGCAACAAGAAACCTATATATTGAGTTCAGCCAATACCGTTTCTAGTTTTAAAGTAAATAAAAACAAAGAGTTTCCATTGTTAACATTACTTAACAAAACAAAAACAAAAATAAAGAGACTTGTATCTATTTGTTTTCTCTGTAATTAATGAAGCAGAAAAGTACAGGATGTTGTTTCCCGATGTTAGATGAGTTTCGAGTAGTTCGAGAAGAGACCGATTCACTGAGATGACATTTATTGACACGAGGTTGACCTGAATTAACCACTTCCATTATATTTAATACGACTGTACCATGTAACCAAGGTAACAAATGTAGTCGGAATAATGTATCACGCATTCGCTTATATTAGCAAACTGAGCGACTTATCGCGTCTGGTTTTGCTATTTTATATAATTATTAAACATTATATTAGCTTATAAAGTAGCAAGAATCTGAATTAGCATCAGATTTTTCCATTCAACATTCATAAAGTAAAACAGATTAAATCAGATTTTCCCTTTCAAAGAAATGAAAAAGAGATGTTTTTCTCGTTCGCATTTATTCCCTAGGAACTCATACGGGCAGAGTCAAGTAGGTAAACAGGAATTATACTAGAAATATCTAGAGATTTCTTCTAGTTTTCATTTCGTTAATGGCACAAAGCTCTAGCAAAGTGGGCAAAATCCAAACTTTGCAACTTTCACTTAACCACGATGATTTAAGCGTTGACATCGTCACTGCCTTTACTACCTTTCGACTTAACTAGTCGACATTTATGTGAGAGTTTATTAACCGTGCGATATGATTTCCCAGTATCTCTTCCTGTTTTCAGCCACTTTCCTACCAAAAATGAGATAGCGCAGTTAGGATGGAGAGAAACCGTTGTCGGATATAGTAAGTTGGTTATTTATTATGTTGGTAACTGGTTTGGAGCCACGTTTATTTACACAGCGGAGCCAAAACACAATAAGTCAGCTGTTATGACTCGTATTTAGCTTGAAATATATGATCCTCTATCACTAATACCCGATAAGAATCCAATAATATAAAAAAAAGAAGAAAGAATTTACTGTGAAGTGAAAACTGGAGCGGAATTATTATTATTTTTTATGTTTTTATCAAATATAATCTCACGTTTTCATTTTCTGTAACATAAAGTAGGATTTATCTAAAACAATCCTGAATAAGTTATATCGCGTGATCAAATAAGTTAATCAAAACTCTCAAATTTAGACTTATCGATCAAAAAGCTAGACATAATATATAGGCCTACATAATAAAGTTATCGTTTCCAACTTTGACTCGAAAGATGGAGAAATTCGTCCATAATAGTGTAGAATATTTTTGTTCTTTAACTATCTCCCTTAATATATATATATATA